>NC_028648.1:28599496-28905279 GCF_001406875.1 Solanum pennellii | reverse complement strand
AGTTATGAACCTGTGGGGAACACGTAAACCCTAGTTACTTTGATTAATTGATTAAACTCCAACATTCGAAGCTATTAGTTGTCTCCTTTTATTTTGCTAGTTATATTTATTTATTTAGGAATAGAAACCCCCCTTTTTATCATTTTATGATTTCCAAGGAAGTAATTGACTGAACAATAGTAGTAATAGATTGAAGTTAAGTCTAAACTATTTTCCTCGTGGGAACTATCCCAACCTCACTAGTTGGGTTATTTACTTGACACGACCGCTTTACTTCTTATTTGAGAAGTAAGTTTGAGTGTATCAGTAGTCTCTAGAATTCAAAGAGATTAATAATTAATGAAATAAATACAAAAAATTGTAGAATGAGATTGAAAGTGTAACACCAAAGTGACAATAGAAAGATAACATTTTCATTTCACAAAAATTAAAATACCTCTAAATTCAATAATCCAAATGAATTAAAAATAAGGTTAATTATGATGAAGAATAAGTATTATGCATATAACTACATAAATAATTTATCATCAATAAATTTTCCTTATCATTTTCGTGCCCCAACTACCACAAAGTCATAATTTCAAAAGTATTCATCGAAAAATAAATTTTAAACTCGTATCTTATAGGTTTTTTTAGAAAAAAATTTAATGTACTTTCACATGATAATATGATGATTTAATTTACTTCCTTTTTCATTCATGGTGTTCAATAAAAAGTCAAGATTTGCATTACATAAACTTGTCGCAAGTAGTACCATGTCAAATAGATTGTTACTTACCTTTGTTTGTTTGAATCAAATGTGCAATTTGAGCATCAAGGCAGAGAAGCTGGTTAACAGTAAACCTCTTGCAATTATTTAGTAATTCATCAATATCATGAAAAATAAACTGTAGAGATCTCACTAAAAGCAATTAGCATAATTCCGGCAAAACAAATTCACACAAAAAATAATAAGAGCCTACTTTGAAAGAGACGAAAACCAAAAATTGAAGAGTTTAATTGTAACTACTCTCCTTTAACATCATTATGAGATTCTGTAATGAGACTTTTCATTTTCTCCAAAGTACAACATGATTTACCCTTTGAGTCTTTCAAAACAATCAAAATAATATTCAAACTCATGCTATTAAAATTTTATACCTTCTTCTATTTAAGAAATTTTGTATAGCCTGTCATATTCAACCAATAGTAGTATATGTCTTCGATTCCTGATAATTGTTAGTAACTGAATACTATTTTATTCTAAATCATAAAAATATTTTAGAAAATACATACCTAATTTTATGCAAATAATACCTTTCATCTCATAACGAGATCAACCAAAACATGAGTTAAAGAAAAACTAAAACTCACTCTCAATTGGCTAGAGACTCGTGCTGATAACGTGTTATAAAATCAAACTATAAGAATTTAATTATAAAGAAAAGAAGACAAGAGAAGTAGATAGAAGAAGTGGAATTTTCTTCTTATTCAAGTTTATGTAAGTCTCATCTGTATATCATACAATAGTGAATGAACAACCCTATTAATAGGTTGAGAAATCACTCCAAAAGTCATCATATTAAGTATCATAATAAATAAATATGGTATTATCCAAAAAGGTTCATGAAACCTAGTGAATATGGATCGTTGTTCATGTACTTACTTTATAGACTATCCACTCATTCAGTGGATTTATAACACTTTTTATATTCATTTAGTCTTTATTTGTATTTATTTCATTCATAATTTCACGTGGAATGATTTTATGCTAATTAAATGCCGCTATATAAACTTAATTTAAGTAAAATAAAGGATTTTCAAAAAAAAAAAAAACTATCATGGTGATACTTAAGAATCAACTAGTACTTCATATATTGTTTGTGCTTAATAATATTAACTTTTAGTTCTAAATATTTAGATCTTAATAATAATTTTGTTTTGACTAATGCCAGTAGCTTTATTTTTAACATTTCTAATAGGCCAAATACATAAATAGATTCCTAAACTTGTTTGGTATTTTTCTTAGGTACTTCAACTATGATATTTTTCAATTGGATTATTGAACCACCCATAATTTGTTTCTTTTAAACACTTTTGGCTTATGTGGAATCAGATTTTGTGAGGGGTAATGATAGATGATACATGTGTAGTTCCAGAACTCAGTAGTTCAATTGATAATGAAAATGTTCAACAATAGTTGTGTTTTACTCCAAGTCACTTGAACACATTAGAAAATAAATGAGACTATAACACAGTTTGTTTTCATTCCTTCAATCAAAATTATTACAATATGAACACAATTGAAGTCATTTAAAATACAATAGCCGATCAAAATCAGCCAACAGTGTTTAAAAGGAGCAAATTATGAGTGGTTCAATGATTGAATAGGAAAATGACATAGTTAAGGTGCCTGAAGGAAAAAATCCAACAAGTTTAGAAATTTATTTATGAGTTTTGCCTTACAAATAAGATCAAATTTAAGTATATGAAATATGTCATTAATATTTTCAATGTGATGATAAATTATCAACAAAAAAATCAATTGAATTTGTACGAAAATAATTTAGTAAAAATAAATGAATTATATGACAACAATGGTTGGTTGAACTGAATAAAATATAACCTCATACAACCACCAAACTTCAGAACAATTTTAACCCCTTCTCTTTTTTGGTCTGTTCATCCCAAAAGTATTTGTAAACCCTCTTCCATAAGAAAATTAAAAGTATTCAATAAATGATATGTTTTTTTCATAGTATAAATTTTTCATGCAATGGAAGAATGTTCTCCACAATCGTAATATGTATTTTTTTCATTAAGAACAATTTTTGTATAAAAGATCTCAACTAGATTTAAATATGTTTAATGAGTAATTTTTTTAGTAAATCGTGATAAAAGAGTAGGTTTTGATAATATATACTGAAAGTAATGAAGCAAGGTTCCTTGAGAAATAGTGATAAATGATAAAACATATTAAAATCACTTAAAATAAAATTGTGCGTATAATATTGATTTTGATGGGAAAATTTTGATACGCTCATTACCTAGTTATCACTTCGTGGCATGATGTACCTTGAGTTTACAGTATTTATGATGCATTATACTTGAAGTGTGTGTCTAAGGCCATTTTGTTATTAGATGTGATGAAGTTTGGTCTCGTTCTTGCAGGAAATTGGTTTGAAGCAGTTGACATTGAATGTAGATGAAACAATAAAAGCTTGGCAACCTACGAGCTCAACCAGGAGCTGTCATTCATCTGACGAGCCGTAGGTGAAAGTCATGGGTGAATGGTTCAAGGAAGTCTAACCTAAGTGTGGAACTACGAAGGAAACCGATGCCTAGTAGAGTACGTGACAAACTGTCTATGGGAGCGCCTTCATTTGATTTAGAAAGTTGAGTTCCAATACTTGAACCACAAACGTGCAGAATGGAGCATGAATGGACCTATGAATCGTAGGTGGAAACTGTCGATGTGAAGACTGAGAATTTTGCCAACTGCGGAACAACAAAGGTGATCCAAAGATCCTTGGCTGATCCACGGTCCGATGTCGGCCATCGTCGGTCAAAAACTGCCAAAATTGACTTTTCATTATTTTCATTTCCTACTTGGTTTAGGACTGAAGAACTATAAATACAAGATGTAATTGTAACGACCCTAAGAACAAACTAGGTTAAAATAGATCCTAACTTGTGTGTAATGAGTTTATAAGGTCTTAAAATGATGAATTCTAGTGTTGGAAGTCAGTGTGTTGAATTTGGAAGAGTTTGGAAGTGAAACGTCCAAGTCGTTCGAAAGTTACCCTTTAGACGTGCTTGTGTGTTCTAGTGTGTCTTTGCATGGTTTGTCTGTTGTTTGGAGTTAATTGATAGGAGTGGTTCTTAACATCTTGATCACGTGTTTAGCGTTGAAACATTTGAGCACGAATCTCCAAGGACAACCTTAAGTGTCCTTGAGGAGGACCAAAACATTGGCTTGAAACTGCCTAAGGCAGTCCAATCGACGACCCTAAGACTACGTCCCTTCATCCTACCTACGCCCGTCGATGGGGGCCATCAATCCACTTAGATGTGGGATCTTAAGCCCCTAAACATCGGCCTCTATCCAAAAAGACGGCCTGCCAAGATGGCCTGTTGTCTTGTCTACGGCTTGTTGATGGGTCCGTCGACTGACACTTGCAACTTTCTCGGCCAAGTGGAGGGTATTATGGAAAATTCACCTAGCATTCAAATAAAGTCTTGGGCAGTTATTTATAAGCGTTATCATATCATGGTATAATTGGTTATACTTATTCACTCATGTGACTATTCTTCTAAAGTGTGCTATTTTTATAATTCTTAAAACAACACTTTACAAGTGTGGCAATATAAATTTTTTTAAAATCATCACTAAAATATTGTATCCTCTCAAATATATCTAACTTTCCCTCCAATTTCTAATTGGTCCGAAAAAGAATTCATAAAAAAAGAAAAAATCTCTATTTCAAAAGAACGTTTTGCCCCAACTCACCGTACACAAAACCCTATTCCCGTCTCCTCCTAATTTCAGCCATGGTAAAAGAGCAGCTGGTTAAGGTCTTTTCTTTAATGAATGTACCTATCGTGTAACTTTTTGTTCTATTATCAAATTCATGAGTTATTATGTTAGCTGACAGAAGTTTGGATATCTATTTCTCTTGTTTCGGATTAGCCAAGAATGTTATTTCAATATGAAATAAAATTTGTTGCTTTCGTTCAATTTCTAATCTGACGATTTTCTATTTGAGTTTATAAGCCTACTCCTGCAGATTCTCACATGAATCTGAGATACAGAGATGAACGTGCAAGTGAGATTAGAGGAAAAGTTTAGATAACCTTCTTTGCTTAATCTTGTTTCTCCTTTTCTGTAAGTAGATTATACCAACCTTTTCTGTATCTCAGTGATGTTAGAAAGTAGATTATCATATTGTGTTTCAAGCTATGGATACATTTGATGGTTCTAAGTTCTACTTTAGGGACTTTCAAAATACTAGTTTAGATATCCTTTTTAAGTATTCATGTTTGGTTTTGTGGCGTCAAACTGTATTTTTCTGAATCTAAGATGCTTGTACTTTGTACTCGTTCCCCTTATCCTTTCTTTAGTAAGTTGTAAGCCATTTTGTGGGCAAATAACGTCATCTCCTCACATTGACTTATTCTTTTAATTGATCTTCCTTTGTCTACTCCAATACATTATTTTTCTGAAAGAACTTGGCAACTAATCTTGAAATTATTGTTTAGTAATCCATTATTCTTTTTATTTTTATTTTTTATGTTTATTGATAGGATCTCTGGCTGTGAGTGATATTATTCTCTTTGGTCTTAATCTTTTAAATTATTAATAGATTAGCTAAGCTACTAGAGCCAGTAAAGTTTCAAATACTACAACAAATCTAAAGTTGGCATGTGTATAAACATCAGTTTGTGATGAAGGGACCATTGGAATTGACTTGTAAAATCTCGTTGGTCTTACTTTGTATTTGTGTTTGAATGAAGAGGTTGTCAGTTTGACTTTTTATTTATTTTTTATATGGTAAATGTGTTTATGGCTGGTAGGATGATGTAATCACATTTCTTCCTTCTTGCATTAACTGCTATAATTTCAGTAGTAGTCTTATAGTTTGGTAAGTCTAAATTAGCAATGGTGTAGAATCTATTTGTCATGGAAGAATTGTCTTTGAAAATCTCATTTGTCTTACTTTGTGTTTGAAATGCGAAGATTGACAACTTAATGTAGTTTAATTTTTTCTTGCATCAACTGCTATAATTTTGGTTTTAGTTTTTTCTCCTTTTCCATGTATGTTATAGTGAGGACTGGATTAGAGGGACCAGGACTTACAGTTGCTCAAAAGATATGGTACTGTGTTGCAACAGTCGGTGGTCAATATATATGGGCTCGTCTATAATCATGTTCTTCTTTCGATAGATGTTGTTGTCACTGTACATTTCTCTTCTTCTACGCCTTCATATTTTTCAGAATTTCAATTTCATTATATTACATATAGTTTAAGCTTGTTGTCAATTTAAGTTGGCCAGGTTTTCTGGAGTGGTCTTGTAAATTGAGGTTTGAAATGTGTGAGGAAGTTGTCTTTTAGTTTGAGGTAGCATGGACATGAGGAGCAAGCCAATATTGAAATACTTATCTAAAAGCTTGTATATCTTTAAAATTGTTTATTTTCAGACCAATTGAGTGAGGTGAGCACATGAGGAACTTCACATTTAAAAGATTGTGAGTATCACACTAGAAAGTTGTTCTGTCCAAATTACAACTCCTATGATCTCCACTGAGATACAATGTCGTATGGATATTGACAACCTACTGCCGATATAGGAAACATTTTCTCTACATCCGAAATTAACAGGTTCTACAATGTGTTAAGAGAGAGCGAAACTGCTTTGTACATGTAACCATTTGTTTATGCACATAAATTTTTATTTGGAACTACATGTTGCAAACACAATGTGTAATTTTAGCCCCATTCTCTACATATATGTGTCTTGACAAGCACCTCTCGGTTGTCTTGCCACGATTGCCGACCAATGGACATTTCACGTAAAAATTTGTAATACGTGTCAAAACCTTAAAATAGTTGTTGGTGTAACTCTAAACAGAGTTGTAAGATCGGAACATATAATTACAATTTGTATCTATTGTTCTTCTTTAACCAAAGCTTTTGTGTTTTGTTTAGCATTAAATGGTCAATTTTACGTGTTAGTGAATTTAGATCACTAACTGAGAGTGACCTTTTACTTTGCTCCATGGATAAATATAGATCTAATTATTTTCATTTTGCTCTATGATTGAAGGTTTTGTTTCCTTTTTAAGATTTTTTAGGGAGTAAATACAAGTTGTGTGAAGATTCAATTGGGAATAGCACGAACAGACAAAAACCGGAATCACTAAGTTGTTATTCTCCTTTTGTTTTCCAAGATAATCATATAAAGTAGGAAACACAAAACTTAAAAGTTGAATTACCATTTTGCCCCTCTAATAAATTAAAACTTATATATATATATATATATATATAAATCTTCTTATTCTCATTTCATAATCTTGATCTTTCAAATTTCTAACACAAATGTAAATAAAAATAAAAATGAGTAATTATCAAGAAATTAAAGTAGATTCATGTATCTTTAAAATTAAATTTCATCTCTATCTTTTTAATATTTATTTTAACAATAATTCATGTGACTTTTCATGTTCTCATAATTTTGTTCTATAAATTTAACTTTTTCAAGAAGAACTTTTATTTACCACTCCTACAATTCTTGTGTGTAGGAACTCTAAACATGTGAAATAATGTCACAATTTGAGGTGAATGTTGTGAGATTCCCTTATGCAGTCACGAGAATAGAC
The DNA here is from genome assembly GCF_001406875.1 of Solanum pennellii. Lineage (NCBI taxonomy): Eukaryota > Viridiplantae > Streptophyta > Magnoliopsida > Solanales > Solanaceae > Solanum > Solanum pennellii. The sequence goes on along the minus strand of NC_028648.1, from coordinate 28,897,922 downwards.
AAGAATTCAATTACTGAAGCATCGGAGCTTGATGTGTTAGTTTTATACTTATTTGTAGTAAGAATTATAATAAGACTTTTTTGTCTCTCTTCATATAGTTGAATTCTTGTTTTATTAGCAAGTTGCTCTAAATTCATATTTTTATTTTGTATATGCTCAAATGTTCAGTTTCACTATAGCGACAAAAACAAAATGAAATGCCTAATTATCTTGCTCATGTGTACCTTTTCTTTTTCTTTTCTTCTTACTTGTAATTTTACATATACATTAATTTTCATCTTTAAGAATGAATGTGATAAAATAGGATGTTTACTCTTTTCTTTTCTTTTTGTCGAAAAAAAAAGGTGAAACATATAATATTAGATTAATGGTGGATAAGTTATGTATGACAAAATTAAATTTTATATAAAAATAGTAGTTATTCATAAATATCCTGATTTTCAAAATATAAATAATAAAACTTTTTACATCTTAGTTTTAAATATTTATAGTTGACTAATTAGTTAAAAGTATTTGTGGATAAAAATTTATACAATACTTTAAACACATTCATTAAAAAAGTTGAAAGGTTTTGTTTTCCTTCACTCAAAGTTAATCTTACACTATTTCTTTTAGCATTATTCTACCAATAAAATGGAACTATCGAGAAATTTAATTTAGATAGTTGCTATTTTTCCTTTTAGCTTTGCAAACTTATTTTTTGAATTATATGGTTTATTTTTTTAATTTCTCATATTATTATTATCTCGATGCATTCACTTGGAGGTCAGAAAATTGGAGTGTCACAATTAGTAGTAAAACAAAGTAAGAAATCTCAATTAGACATATTTTATTATTTAGTAGTATTATCTTTTAAGAAATAATACACTCATGGGTTACACGCGCAAAGCGCGTGCCCGGAAACTAGTTCCTAAATACACATTAAAGTGTAATTGCTGTACATTTTATTGGGCGCACGACATGTTTGATAACAAGTAGACATAGCAAATAAAAAAATTTGATATATTGTGCTGACTTCTACAATAATAGAGTATTAAGAGAAGTTTAGAATAAGATATTCTCTTCTAAGTTGTTAATCTTTATGTCATTGTTACAAATTAAGGAAGCTTTATTACCCAACGGAAAGAGCTGCTAAAATCAAGCTTAGAAGACATGATCTGCATACTCAATTGTCACTTGAGGAAAAAGAGATGCTTTCATCACGACTACAAGTAAAAATGTCGAGATCAGTCGGTTTTTGTCGCTTGACTGAGCATGCCAAAGAAGCATAATATTCTTGATTTGGTGTGGAATTGCCCACACTAAAAGCTCTGACGATAAAGGAGTCTTCTGTTACCAAAAAAGCTAAGGTAAGATACTAAAAAAACTACTTAGAATGTATTGTATTTGCCATTTTACTTATATATGCATTGTTAATGTTAATTAGCTTTCCATCCTGAAGTAGCAGATACATCTCACATCAACAACCCACCGACGAGCTTCGATAACGGAAATAATATACATGAACTCTTCTTTGTATTCAAAATTGGTTTGTTGTTATTACAATTTTATTTAAATTTTGCTTTGCCAAGAAACTGTTTCATATATAAATTGGAGTTATTGCTTATTAGGTTAAACATCAACAGTCAAAACTGGACCACATGGTCTAACAACATCACATAATTAGACTGATTGCCTATTAGGTTCAACATTAATGGCTTCCACTGAATCGACTGATCCAACAACATCAGCTAACGTCAAATCTCAATAAGTAAACTAAAATTACTAGGTTGTGTTCCAAATCTCTAACAACTGAAGTTACATTTTTCGGTAGGTAAGTTAGGTAAACTAAAAGTTTGGCCTTTGCTGACTGTATATCTTAATTGTCTCCATCGCTTTGCCATTACATTGTAGACATACTGGAAGAAGAGTGTAGACTTGTTAAATTTCCCTGTGTGCTTGTAGGTATTAGCAATAACATCAAGGATTTTAGTAGCTCGGATCTGTGAATCTTTAGAGACACCAATGCTGCTTATCTCTATAAATTTAGTCATCTTCTTGGCGACTTCTTTATATTTCACTAGTGCCCATCTATAGAATTACTGCTTTTGACATCATCATTCTACCTCTGGAAGTCTTTAATTTGTACTTCGTTTTCATTCTGCTTATCAAGTTGAATTAGTACTTTGTTTTCTTTTAGGCTTCCTGAACTTTTTGTTTAGATTCCGGAAAATGCAACTGTTTGTTATTTAAAGGCATGTGAAAGTGTTAATTCTAAATGCTATATTCTGTTCATCTAAATAATGTTCTTACAGCAGTACTGCTGCTGAATTGATTGTTTCTCACTTTCAGATTCAAACATATTCACTCTTTATGCTTCTAATACTCTATAGAGGACCGTAATGGAAGCAAAGACAGAAATACTTGATGGTGGGTTGTGGATTTGTGTAGTATTTCAGAGTAATAAGGTTAGAGATGACAACAAGACCTTATTTCACGCTGGAATTTCACATGATGACAATTTTGATGCTCTTGGTTTTTCCCTGGAGCCTTAGCCCTCTCGAGCTTCCCCACCTCTAGGTCCAGACGGTCGTTCTCATGTACTTCCTTGTGAGACACCTCAACCACTTACGAGGTAATTCATTAGCTCGACGATCATTTTTTGGCTTTAATTATTGTATCCTCTTAAGTTTCTCTAGCTTTATTTGGCATTCAACTAGCTGTAGCTTAATTTTGCATTCAATTAGTTGTAGCTTAATTTTGCATTTCTGCTTCCAAAGCAATAGTTCTTCATATCGCACATATACATCATCACCCACCTCGGTATTCTTGTCCAGAACCGGTGATAGAGCAAGTTTTCCTGGACATATTATTCTCTATGCTATGTTATGCTATGTAATACTTCTATAAAAAATATCATTTAGAAACTACTTAAATTGACCAAATATTAAAGTGGACTGGTATCAATATATTTTAAATACTTGTTTGAAGTTGATTGGTCAAAATTGGTTGTATAATGGTTCCAAATTAATAGTTACCCTTTTGGTAATTATACTTCATGTTCTGTTTCTGTGGCGGGAAATGCACAAGAAACAATTAATGATAGTCAATTCAGATTGCATGGATAAAATTGAGGTATTTGAATATGAATGTTATTGCCTTGCATGTGGAATTAGATGCAACTCACACTTCCATAATTTCTTATTATGTTGTAACTCACATTTGAGAAACCAAACTCAATCATTTCTGATTTCTCTAGTATAATCCATAAAAAATGCACTATATCCCCTCTATGGTTCTATGAATTGTTATTTCTTGTTAGGGTGTAGGACAAAGGGAGAGGTGGGGCTTAATTATGTTTAATTTGTGAGGAAGTAGAGGGATTCATAGTAATATAGGATATGCACGTTGTTGTAGGAGTCGTGATATTTTTAGTACTACTAACTTTTATTGACTGTTAAATGTTAATTGGGTGATGAATACAGTAAAAGTCTCAGAACCTTGTGTCTAAACTCGAGTAAAAGACAAGGCAATCACAACATTTATGTTGTTGGCTGAAGTTAAGAGAAAGGAAATGGAAAAAGAAAGTGAGGAACATGGAGTGCAAGCACTAGATGTAGGTAGCAATGGAGAGATCAACTGATCAGAGTAAAGAACTAACATCAATTACACTATAATTGGTCCAAACACAGCCCTCAGTCTCTTGTTCTACTGCCATAGCTCCTTTGTGCACTCCACAACTTTATTTTTATGAATTCCTTTGGCTTACTGTGAATTTAAGCATATTGAAGGCATGATTTATTTCATTAACTAATAATTTTATTTTGAATGTGCAGGAAAATGCCGGCAATTGAATTCGAATTGTGGCCATAAGTAAACTCGATCTATTATAGTGAAGGATGATTAGTTTTTCTACTATTGTCATATATGTTTGAATGGATTTGGTTTTGTGGAATTTATTGATATTAGAGATGTTGAAGTAATCACTTTTTGAGTATTGGTTGTACAAGACATTTCTCGAATTTTATTTGAAATATATAGCTTCGATTTAATTATTAGGTAATTTTGTGCTTTAGGTCACTTGTATATTTAAATTGTTGATTATATATTTAATATATGCTAATTGAAAGTGTTGTACGACGTAGTGTTAAAGTTACACTTATAAGTGTTGCTCTAGATGAGATATAAAGTTACACTTTATAAGTGTTGGTCTAGATGAGATATAACATTACACTTAATAAGTGTTACTCTAGATGAGATATAAAGTTACACTTTATAAGTGTTGCTGTAGATGACCTATAAAAGGCAACACTTTTAAGTGCTACCAATAATAGTGCAAAGGCAACACTTTTAGGTGTAGTATAATAAAAAATAGGTGTCGCTAATGAATCACAACAATGCGTGGCCTTATACCTCTTTGGCTACGCTTTATAAGTGTAGCCAAAGATAGCGATACTCAAAAAGTGTTGCCTAATGTCAAAGGTTACGCTTCTTTAGGACACCCCCTAAAAATTGTTGCATAAAGTCCAAAAGTGTAGTCTTTTATTAAAGGCCACACTTTTTGCTAATTTAGGGTACACTTTAGTGGGGTGGCTGTAGGCCTAAAATTGTATAAAGGAAAACAGAAAAGATAACAAATATCTGGTATTGCAGGTGGCACCCACGAGAAAAATCCATGGACCATAGGAGGACCCATTAACATTAGGAGGACCCACGATACCCGAATTCTGGAATCTGGATTGCAATCGGCGTCGTTAACCTCTCAGAGGTCGCAGACAAGCCTCTTCTTGCATTCATCATATCTATATGGTTAATTTTATTGGAAAATTTAAAACTTTTTATAAGTATGAAGTTTACATAGACTTCATGTAGTTAATACTTAATTGCATCATATACTAAGCTCAACATAAATGAAACAACCATCTACCATAAGAATCAATTCGAAATAGAAGATGAATATATCATAAATAGTTTGCCAAACATGGCGTTATTACAAAGCTTTGAAATGAAAATACGAAAGAAACTCTAGGGACAAATCCACTAGCTATGTCTAAAACTAAGGCTAGACTAAAACTGTAGCATCCTCGAAATCAAGAGGACCTACCAAATGGTTTGGAGAACGCTGATGTCCAAACTGCAAGAGTCTTCAATCTGTCCTCTGACTTGCACCTATAAAATAGTAAATTGTATAGGGTTAGTACACCCCTTGTACTAAGTATGGGTGTATTCACACATACACATAAAACTATGCATGATCAATGAAAGCTCTTCCGAATCAACATGCCATTTCTGGAAAGTCTAGTCGTTGGACTTTCCTAATTCGTTAGTTGTGAATTGTGGTATGAATATGATTCATTTTAATGCATTCAAATCACACAACTCATTTTCTATATGATTACAACACATTAGAATCATCAACTTAATTTTAGAACCACTCTGGCGAAGATTTAAAAAATTGCTCTTCCTAACCCGAGAGCTCACCTCTCTATACTTAGTTTTATTTTCAATCTTTTTCTTCCTCTTGTTGTGTTGTTCAATAATGCTTTTAGTCTATGTTTTACTTACAAGTGCAATGATTCATTGTAGTCCCATAACCAAAATGAATCGATGTAAGTAATCCAAGGACTAAGGAATGATTTCCCTACCTTATAATGAGTCATTCTTTACACAATGTATTCATTAACATTTCATAAGCCATTCTCTATTGGATTTGCCATCTATTTCATTACCTCATCTTAGGGAAGGTATGAGGTATTTAGTTTACATTATGTTTCTACTTCCCTTTATTGGCATCATATAAGAAGTCATTATAGGCCAATCTTATTTGGCTTTGCCCATTATTTGCTGAAACTTGATGAGTGTGATATTAGCAATTGACATTCTTAAGCTCTTCATCATTGCTCACTTTGAACATACGTTCCATCATCATCATCATTCGTTCTCACTTTCAATTGACATCATTAGGAATAAGATCATGCGAGCTTAACATGAAATCCAGTGTCTTCCCAACAGTGAAAAAAGGGGATTCACTGGTTAATATGAATCTAGATCATGTGAGCTACTCATGAAATCCAGTGTCTACCCCACACCGAAAAAGGGTGATTCCCGGCTAAGGCGAGTCCATCTCAAGTGTTCACTCAACACTGAAAATAGTGGCTCATGGCTATAGTGAACCTAGAACATGTCGTGAGCATTAATCGACATAGATCATGTGAGCTAAACATGAAATCCGGTGTCTTCCCCACACCGAAAAGAGGTGGAATCACTGGCCAAAGTGAAACCGAAACATACCTAGCTTGTTGGCTAGACATACTTCGAAGACTAGGCACTTAATTAGACTACATATCCACCTCGGTGGTAGCCTCATCTCATGAGACTTACATGTGAAAGCACATGCTCATAACTAGTCTATCAGTGCTTTGCTCACTTTCATTATCTTCTTATCTTTTGGAGTTGACTCAAACATTATGGAGGCTTGCTTCTATATTGAGATTTACTTACTCTATTGATGACTTGTTATCCCTTTCCTTACATTAATGAAATGTGAATTGTCCTTACATAACATATTTGGTGTTAATGAGACTTTTCTAACACGTTCTAACACCTTCATCGTGAGTATTCTTTTAACATAGTAGCTTAGGCGTAAGTAAGAATGTCTCACTTCCTTTAACACCCCATTCTGGTCACTTAATTAATTTAGACCCCTTTAATTATTGTATAAATCATGTTACTTCTTTACTTTACTGTAGTAGCTTCGTTTCATTGTTTATGGACGATGAGGAGTTCTTTCAATCAGTTACATATGTTCATAGTTAATTCTTTTAGAGCATGTTGGGAGTTGTCCCAATGAATGACATGCCCTTAGTTATGGATTCATTGAGTTACTTTAAAAGTGCTTATAATATATTTGACACTCTTACTACACAAGATTGACATATGATTAGTATTGGCCTCATCATTTGGGATATTACTACATAACCATTTTTGTTGGCATAAACAAATTTTACGTATGTTCATATTTAAATTGAATATGTATGAACCATTAGCCAACTTTCAATCAATTACATAAGCTCCTAGCCATTAGCATGCATTCGTTTTGATCAAGTAGTGTTAGCCAATTTGTTGGCTCATTCAAGATGTGATTTCATAGATGTCTTTTTAAGCCAATCTTAGTTTGTGGCTTAAATGATAACGTTTTTAAGACATATTGGACAGCATAATATTAACGTTTGAAGAATTTAGCACCTTCATAACATCATAATAACATCAAATCAACATTCGTATAATCACATCAACCACTTAACATTTACGGACGTAACTAACACATCATCGATTCTTTACTTATGTTATAACGTTGACTTCACACGACTACAAATTCATAAGTTAGTCGATATTCATCATTCAAGAACAATACACGTCAAGAAAAGTTAGCAGCACATACGAACAACATGATCTCTAACCTATTCAACATTGAGTCGAAAAGGATACTAGGGACAAGGGAGTTCGACGATAACACGCGAACAACCCTAGTTTTCAATATCTTTGAATCGTTGGAAAGAAATTTCTCTTGGAGAAAGAAGTCCAGGAGAGAAACCCATACCTTATGTAGAATTTAATCTACGAAGATCACCTTGCACGAAACCTTGAACAAAACCTTGAATTCGCCTAAGAAACCTTAAGCATTCTACGTTTTCTTGCGGTTTGTCTCCTACTGCTTTAGCGTCGTGATTCTCAACGTTTTTTTATCTTGATTTTAAGGTTTAGGAACTGATCTTTAATTATACAACTTAGGTTTAATAAGTTAATTTAATAAACTAATTAATCAATTACCAAAACGCCCCTCCTAAGTTGACTAAACATAAGATAATGTTGACTTGTTCGAAAGTCTAGAAATTGGTGTTGACTATGGTTTCGGTCAACATTTTGACTTTATATTAATTAATTAAATCCTTAATTTAAATAATTTAGGGACCTAGGGTAAGTACTAAAGTACCCCTATGTCTTTGGAACCAAAATCAACCCTTTAGGACCATCCTAGGTTAAGTACTAGGATATTTCTTGAATTATACTAGGTTAGTGTGAGAATTTCGTTGTGACCATTTAAAATAATAAATTAAATTTCTAATTTAATTAATTAGGTAACCTAAGATAATTACTAAATTACCCTTAAGTCGTTAGGATTATAACCAATCCTTTGAACCATCCTAGGTTAGGTACTAGGTTGTCTTTTTTTGTTTTAACCGAAATCTGGTAATTGCTTTGTGATCTCGGTTTTTCCCATTTAAATTAATTAATTAAGTTGATAAATTAATTAATTAAGTAGCCTAGGGTAATTACTAAAGTATCCCTAGGTTTTTAGGAACTTAACTAACTCTTTAGACCATCCTAGATTAGGTACTAGGTTGTCTTCTTTTGTTTTAACCGAAATCTGGTAATTGCTTTGTGATCTCGGTTTTTCCCATTTAAATTAATTAATTAAGTTGATAAATTAATTAATTAAGTAGCCTAGGGTAATTACTAAAGTATCCCTAGGTTTTTAGGAACTTAACTAACTCTTTAGACCATCCTAGATTAGGTACTAGGTTGTCTCTTCAACTAGTACTAGGTTGTCTCTTCAACCCGGTTTAGTCCTAGGTTGTTGGGTGCACTAATTAGTTTATTTCGTTTGGTCCTAGGTTAGTTAGTACTTAGGGAAGTAGGTTAGAGTCTAGAATTGGTTAGTAAGTTAGGCCCCACATGGAGTGGTCCCTTGTGTACGTTATTCCCCCTAACTACCCTAACCGAATTCGGTTAGGGTGGTCCCCTCCTTTGGCCGCTTCTTCACATGTCTTGCACATGTGCTTTGAATATGGGTTTATTGTACTATCCTAACTAACTATTATTTATGGTTCATTTGGGAATTCTTACTTATTGTCCCAAGGATCCTCACTATGTCCTTGGGCACTACTTAATCTACATGATCATTTTTATTGATCATGTTCCATGGTATCTAGGCTTGACACTTGGATGCCTCATACCTTTTTTGTGAGTTGGATGAAATGTATTTTTTTTAGCTTTGGGTCTTCATTGCAGGTACATTTCCTAAACAAGATTATTAATACTTAGAAAAATTGGCTAACACCCTTTAAGCCAATATTTTCTAATATGCCCAATATTTTTTCTTATTTGGGTATTTTATAGAAATTGGCTAATACTCCTTAGTCAATTTTCTATACTATGCCCAATATTTCTCAACATTGGGCATTGGAATTTCTATGTATCCCCAATATGCATTCTTACATACTTACTGGGCTCTTCGTTAGACATGTAATTTTTCCTTAATGTTACACTAGAGGTCCATGGTTTGTGTCAGCAACCTCTCTCATAACTTAGCTTAAAAATTTTGCTAGGTGTTGACCCACAGCCAGACCCACGATCTATAGGTCAGGTCACGGACCTCTGGTTCTTGTTCATGGATCACCACCCTAGAACCTGCTTTCTTACCCGACTGAAGTTCGACCAGCACAGACCGTCAGTCAATTGATAGCCCATCGATCACGTCGTCAGTGACCCTGACAACTTTTAACTCATGGGTCTTTTGATTTTTTCCTTATTCGTGGGACCCCTAAACTTGGTCGTTTAAACCCTAAACTACATGGTTTTGATCATTTTTATCCTAGAAGCATAACTAAAACAACATAAGTCAAATCATTAATCAAAACTTAGAAACATAGAGAGTAGAAAGATAAAAGAGGCTACCAAACCCTAGTTCAAGAACGCAGAAAGGTTCCACCAGTTCGTCACCATGTATGTGGATTTCACTAGTGGGTTCCTTTAACACATTAGGTCCCTAGTTTTCAATATGATTCTTGAATCACTTATTATTATCTAGACTTAGGCTTTCTTGAATTTTAGAATTATTGGGTTTCATCTGTTAGAATGATCTAAATCGTACTATATTTCCATTATATTATTTTGCATAGATTCATGCATAAATTAAGAACCCTAGTTATATAGTTCCTTTAGTTTATGAATTAGACATGATAGGTTATTAAACTTACTTATGTATACACATACCTCAGATTTTGAATGCATTATTATTAGTATATAAATGTGACATTCTAATCTTGTATGTCAGTTATGAGCTATCCAGTTCTAGAGTATTTCAGTTATAATGTGTTAAATTACATAATCATATGGGAATCTTAATTCCAAGTGAACTATGGTCAGAAACCCCCAAGTCCCAGAACTACGTGCCTTGTAGGTAGTAAGTCTCCTCTGTGGGCATCATTTTAGTGGTCACACCAGCTCTATACCTTTGATCAGGTATATTGGGTCCTTTCGATGGGACGTATACAATGGACTCTATAATTAGCTCATGTGGTTTTATGTTGGTTATTAGTAGCTAAGTTACAGTTCAGTTAGATTCTATTGCATTGACCAGGTTATTAGTTTAGTTCTGAAATTAGTCCATGCATGTGATAAACTTGATCATTGAATTTAGTATTTTCAGTAGTACTATGCTTATATCATGTCATTGTTTAGATGTATGTTTATTTTTTTCAGTTATGTTATTGTTTAGCTTTACTCTATCTTGCATGCTTAGTACCTTTCAAGTACTGATGCATACTCTATGCTGCATATTCTCGTGATGTAGGTTTATGTCCTCAGCAGTTAGATCACCCATAGATCGGTTCTCCATATTCATTTCAGTAGCATCAATTGTGAGTCCACATTCTCCTAGGACAAGTGACATGACTATATTTATTGCTTTTAATTTTAATTTTAGTTTTGCTAGACCTAGTTGGGGCATGTCCTAGCATTTCTAGTTAGTATAGGCTTTATTTCAGACATAGTTTGAGTTTTAGTCATACATTTTGTTTTCTATCTTGTATTGAAGTTTCTTATATTTATACAGTATATTGGGTATCCATCATCAATTCATATTTTCATACGATATAGATTTTGTTCAGTTTTAAATGCTCGGTTTATCTTTAGTATGCTTATGATTATGCCAGGAGGGTTATCTTGGGGTCACTCGTGACCCTAGGTCTTGTATCTGCGTCCAGGGGGTAGCCTTGGGGCCTGAAAAATATGGTATTAGAGCATTAGGTTTTAGAGTCGTAGGATGTCTGAAAAATCACAATAAGTAGTCATATTCATAGATGTAAAGTGCAACACATCTAATGCGAGAGAGGCTACGAAGTATTATAGGAAAAACATCAAGTTCTTTGTTACTCTTTTTGTGCGTAAAATATGATGTAATTCCCCGTGCTAATCCTTCATTGTGCGCTTTAAGATCATGCCTCCTCATAAAGTGTATGGAAGGAATGTGTATGCGAGAAATGTAAAAGCATCTCCTCAAGTCCTAGATCAGGAAGTTTCAAATGCTGAATTTTGAAACCCTATCCAGTTGTTGGCTCAGAGTGTGACCAACCAGAATAATGAGCATGCCCCAGTTGATATAAATTCTAATGTTAGGCAACTGCAACTAGAGTTCAAGATTTTGTTAGGATGAATACACCTAAGTTCATAGGATAGCAAATAGGTGAGGATCCCCAAAGCTTCATTGATTAGGTCAAGAAGATGATTGGAGTGATGCAGGTTACTGGAAATGATCGGGTTGAGTTAGCATCTTACCAACTTAAGTATGTATCTCATATTTGTTATACTCAATAGAAGTAAAACAGGTGTACAAATACAACTCCTATCACTTGGGATTGCTTTAGTGAGACATTTCTGAACAAGTTTTTCCTAAGAGAGTTGAGAGAGGCAAAAACTTAGGATTTTATGAATTTGAGGAAGAGTTATATGAAGGTCCAAGAGTATGAATTCAAGTTCACCCAACTATCTAGGTATTCTCCTCATATGTGACTCCAGGGCTCAAATGAACAAGTTCATATACGGGGTGTCCAATCTTGTGAAAACATAGCGAAGGACTGCCATGTTACTTGAAGATATGAACATCTCTAGGCTCATGACTCTTTCTCAACAGGTTGAGGGTGATAAGAATAGGGAACAAGCCAATGGGAATAAGAAATCTAAGACATTCAACTATGACTATTCTCAATGAAAATCGGGTTGTTGAAATCGCTCACAATTTCAGGAGAAGTCTTCAACTCCAGCACCTTCATCAGCTAGCATTCCATCTTCCAAGTACTGTAATGATCAGAAAGATAGGGCATTAGTATCTAAGACGCAATGTTGTGCTTATGGCACCAAAACCTACGCAACTTTACTTAAGTGTGGTAAGAACCTTCCGAGCGAGTGTCTTGCAAGAAAGGAAAAATGCTTTGGGTGTGTCTAGTCTTTTCAAAAGTTGAAGAATTATCCTTCTAAGAAAGGTCATGGAGTTAATAATTGTAGAGCTCAATCAACAAGGACATCCTTGGGGTAATGCGCCAGGTGCCGTAGCTAATCGAGTAGCTCTAGAAGCATGTGTAAAAGCTCGTAATGAAGGACTCACCACACTCAGTCGGATAACTCACATAGTATAGGTGGCAGTCAGTTCCAAAACAGGTTGTACGCTCTACAGACTCGCCAGGATAAGGAAGATTCTCCTGATGTAGTTAGTGGTACATTACGAGTCTTTGATCTTAATGTTTATGAATTATTATATCCAGAGGCTACTTTGTATTTTTTAACTCCTCATATAGAGGCCAAACTAAATATCAACCCAACAACTCTATCAGAACCCTTCCCAGTCTCTACTCTATTAGGTGAGTATTGCAAGACGAGTATATAGAAACTACGCTTTCACAGTCTCTCACAAAGTCACCTGAACATATATTGTAAAGTTAGAAATTGTAGACTTTGATGAAATTCTAGGCATGGATTGGTTACATTATGTTATGCCTCAGTTGATTGAAGAACCAGGATTATTCGTTTTTAGTTTCCATACGAACCAATCTTACAATGGAAAGGTAGTAGCTTAACACCTATGGGTCCATTCATGTCTTGACTTAAGGAAGAAATATAATTTGTAAGGGGTATCTCTATAATCTATTTCATGTTAAGGATTCATGCTCCGAAATTCCAACTCTTGAGTCAGTTCTAGTAGTCAATGAGTTTCCAAAAGTGTTTCTAGAAGATTTCGTAGAGTTCCAGCCGAAAGGGAAATCGACTTTGGAATTGATCTTCTTCCAGACACCCCAACTATTTTTATTCCTTCTTATATAATTGCTCCACCTGAGCTTATGGAATTGAAGGAGCAGCTGAAAGATCTTCTACAGAAGGGCTTCATCAGACCTAGTATTTCACCATTGGGTGCACCACTGTTATTCGTAAAGAAGAAACATTGTTCTCTCAGAATCTGCATTAACTATAAGCAGTTGAACAAGATCATAATCAAGAATAAGTATCCCATACCCAATATTAATGACTGGTATGACCAACTTCAGGGTGCTAGTCATTTTTCAAAGATAGACCTTAGATCGGGTTATCATCAGCTCAAAGCCAGAGATAGTGACACTCTGAAGAAAACCTTCAGAACTCGGTATGGTCAGTATGAATTTGTAATTAAGTCATTTGTACTGAAAAGTTCTCCTTGAACTTTCATGGATTTGATGAATAGAGTGTTCAAGCAGTATTTGGACTTGATTGTTATCCTCTTTATTGATGATATCCTCATTTATTCTAGGAATGAGGAAGAATATGCGAGTCATTTGAGGGTTGTTTTGCGAACATTCAAAGATCGTGAGTTATTCGCTAAGTTTACCACATGTGAGTTTTGGTTCCAATCCATTGCTTTCATGGTCACATTGTGTCTAGCAAAGGGATCTGGGTGGATCCTCAAAAGATAGGAGTAGTGAAATAATGGCCTAGACCTACCTCACATACATATATCAGATATTTCTTGGGTCTAGTGGGTTATTACAAAATGTTTATGAAAGGATTTTTAATCCATAGCCTCTCCATTGACTAAGTTATCTCAGAATAAGATTATGTTCAGTGGTTAGGTGATTATGAGAAAAGCTATGCATAATTTAAAACTAGGTTGACTAGAGATCATGTCTTGACTCTACAAGAGGGTCCATATGGTTATGTTATCTACTATGATGCATCTAGAGTCGTCCATGGTTGTGTGTTGATGCAACAAGGTAAGGTTATAACTTATGCTTCTAGATAGATTAAGGTGCATCAGTAGAACTATCCAACTCATGACCTCAAACTTGTAGCAGTGGTGTTTGCACTTAAGATATGGAGATATTAAATGTATAGTGTTCACATAGATGTATTTACACACCATAAGAGCCTTCAGTGTGTGTTCACCCAAAAAATGTTCAATATTTGCAACAGGAGATGGCTTGAGTTCCTCAAAGATTATTATATGAGTGTGCATTACCACCATGGTAAGGCCAATAGAGTAGCACATGTTCTGAGCAGGCTATCTATTGGCAATGTAGAACATGTAGAGGAACAAATAAAGGAACTATAAATGGATGTTCATAAGCTTGCTCACTTAGGAGTTCATCTTATGATCATATCAAATGGTGGTGTGTACAGTTTAGATGGGTTAGAATCTTCGTCGATAGTGGAGGTTAAGGAAAATTAAGACAATGATCCAAAGGGTGCAGTTCATGAGTAGAGAGTTAAGGTTTTCTACCAAGGTGTATATGGTGTACTTCGTTATTAGGGTCGATTATATGTTCCTAAGGTGGGCGGGCGAGTTGAAACAACATATTCTTGAAAAAGCCCATAACTCAAAATATTCTATTCATATAGGCATCACTAAAATGTACCATGATCTGCAAGAAGTCTTTTAATGGAATGATATGAAAAGGAATATAGCATATTTTGGGGCTAAGTGTCCTAATTTCCCGCAAGTGAAGGTACAACAACAGAAATCGAGAGTTATAAATCAAAGATCAACATTCCGACTTGGAAGTGGGATGTTATCAACATGGATTACATTACATGTTTACCTCATACTCGCATACAACCTGACTACTTGGTGCTCAGGTTAACCTTAGCTTATCATTTCATCCACAGAAGGATGGTCAAGCAGAGTGTACCATTCAGACCTTAGAGGACATGTTTAATGCTTTTGAGATAGATTTTAAGGGTAGTTGGGATGATCACCTTCCTATAATACCATTTTCCTATAATAATAATTACAATCTAACATTCATATAGCCCCTTATGAGGGATTGTATGGGCGTAGATGTAGATCTCAGTTCGTTGGCTTAAAGTAGGTGAAACAACATTGGTCGGGTTTGATTCAGTTCATTATGATAAGGAGAAGGTGAAACTCATTAGGGATAGACTTAAGACAACTTAGAGTCTCTAGAAGTCCTATGCAGATGTAAGGGGAAGGTAACTAGAGTTCCAAGTTGATGATCGGGTTTTCCTGAAAGTGTTGCCTATGAAAGGGGTGATGAGATTTTGAAAGAAAGGGAATATCAGTCCTAAATATGTAGGACATTACAAGATCTTAAAAAGGTTTTGTAAAGTGGCTTATGATTTAGAGTTGCCAACAGATGTTACATCATTGCATTTGGTTTTCCATATTTTGTTGTTGAAGAAATGTGTGGGTGACCCAGCGTCTATTGTGCCTTTAGAAAGTGGTGTTGTGAATGATAATCTCACTTATGAAGAGGTACAAGTTTAAATCCTTGATTTTTAGGTTCCAAGGTTGAGAAACAAAAAAGTCTCTTCTGTCAAGGTTTTGTGGAGGAGTTAATCCGTAGAGGTAGCTTCTTGAGAAGCAAAGCAACCATGAAACCCAAGTATCCTCACCCCTTTCCTTCTTATTCCATTCCAACCTGAGGTAATAGTTACTCTTTAGTTTTCAATCATGCATGCCTAGTTTCAATCTTAGTATCACGCTCCTCAAGTTTGTACTTGCATTTTTAGCATAGTTGCATGTTCTTGGAACTTAGTTCATTCAAAAATCTGTTTCCATTGTTTAGTGGTAGGGTTGTATCTCTCTCTCTCTCTCTCCATTTTAGCTATTTTAGTCTTCATTTGAGGACAAATGTTCCAGGGGGGAGATAATGTAACACCCCGTATCTTAAAATAGACCAGATGTCATATTTTAGATATTGCTAGTGGCACCCACAGGCTCCATCCACGGACCATAAGAGGACCCACAGTCTGTCCGGCAGGTCTGTGGCTTATGTCAGCAACCTCCCCCAGAACATAGCCCAAAAAAGTTGCTAAGTGTCGACCCACGGTCCAAACTATGGACTGTAGTCCGTGTATGTTGATCGCCACCCCTAGAACCAGCTTTCATTCTAAATTTATGGTCGAACAACATAGACCATCATTCAGTCAATCCCTTCCGTCGGTGACCCGGACAACTTTTAAGTCAAGGGTCTTTCCATATTCATTTAACCCGTAAACTACATTGTTTAAACCCTAAACTACACGATTTTGAGCAGTTTTAGGCTGGAAACATAACTAGAACTTACTTAAGTTAAATCATTAATAAAAACATTGAAACTTAGAGCCTAGAAAGAAGAAAGACGCGACCAAACCCTAGTTCAAGAACACAAAAAGGATCCACCAGTCCCAACCCCAAAATCAAAAGATTTTTCCATGGAATTCGTCACCAAGTATGTGGGATTTCTCTACTGTGTTTCTTTCACCCATTAGTTCCTTAGTTTTTAGTGAGATTCTAGACTCCCTTATTAATATCTAAAATAAGGGTTTCTTAAATGTTAGAATTGTTGGACGTTTAGCTGTTAGAATTATCTAAATAATATTATATATTTATAGTATTTATTTACCCAGGTTCATGCAATAATTCAGAACCCTAGCTATTTAGTTCCTTTAATTCATGAATTACACATGCTAGGTCAATAAATTCAGTTATGCATACACATGCCTCAGATTTTGAATGCATTATTGCGAGTATATAAATGCTGCATTCTCATCTTGAATGTCAGTTTCGAGCTATCTAGTAATAAAATATTTTAGTTATAATGTGTGAAATTACTTAATCATATAAGAAGCTTAATACTGAGTGGAATAGGGTTACGTACCCCCAAGTCCCAAAACTACGTGACCCATAGGTTGTAATTCCCCCATATGGTTATTATTTTAGAGATCAAGCCAACATGTCTTTATATCTTCGGACGGGTATATTGGATCCTTTTGATAGTTCGTATATATCGGACTCCAGAATTAGCTTATTTGATGTTATGTTGGTTATTATTAGCTCTCTTACAGTTCAGTCAGATTCTATTGCATTGACCATGTTATCAATAATTCATATATCAGTCCCAGCATGTAATAAATTTGGTCATTTCATTAACTATTTCATGCTCAATATTCTTAGTTGTACCATGCTAATCTCATTTCATTGTTCAACTATATGTTTATTTTCATTTATGTTAGTTTTTACCTTTACTCAATCATACATGCTCAATACCTTTCGAATACTGATGCATACTCTGTACTACTTCTTCTCGTGACATATGTTTATGTCATAAGCAGTCAGATCATGCATAGATCGGTTCTCGATCTTTAGTTGAGCAACAGAAATAGTGAGTCCTCAATCTCCGCTGACTAGTGAGATGACTATATCAATCGCTTTTTAGCTTTAATTTCAATTTCCCTAGACCTTTTTGGCCATGTCTTAACATTTTAGTTAGTACTGTCTTTATTTTAGACATAGTTCATTTCACCTTTAGTCATAGAGATTGTTTTCTCTCTTGTATTCAAATTCTCAGTTTTCTAATATTTATACAGTATATGGGTATTCCCCATCATTTCAGATTTTCATATGATTTAGCTTCTTCACAGTTTTAAAGGCTAAGTTTATCTTTACTATGCTTATAATTATGCAAGTAGGGTTAGCTTAGAGTCACTCGTGATCCTAGGTCCCATGTCCGCATCTTGGGGTAGCCTGGGGGCTTGACAAAAGAGATTTAGTTGAGTTTAGATTTTATCTAATAGACTGACCTTAATCATTGTGATGTGAGCGCTAATCTGGGGTTAAAATTAAGGTTTAGTAAAGCACACACCTGTAGACGGACCAAGTTACGTGGTCAAATTTTATTAGGAATACTGCATCAAGAGCTTGTGGGGAAAACTTATGCCATAGTTTTCATCTCATTTTTTCTATCTCAAACTTTATATCCTATTCATTTGTTACTAAGTGATACAAATCAACAAACTGTTATCTTATTTAAGACCCTTATTGTTATTTTTCTCGGAAGTCATTTGAATAAACGTAGATAATCACAAGTAGACTAAGTATGAACCATATTCCTCATGGGATTGACCATAACCTAAAATTTAGGTTCTTTATTTGAAAATAGCCGATTGTACTTCTCTCGGCAAGTGTAATTTGGGTTTATCAAATTTTGGCACGCTGTTAGGGAATACCACTTTTAGATTAGACTAACTTCATTATTGAACTTTAGTCAAGTATTTTTGGATTTTGCTTTTTTCTTTTGTTTTTATTTATACAGGTCTTACTTCTAGTTTATGGATAGTACACATAGTCAAGTCAATCTTCTGACTCCCTACGATAAAAAATTTAGAATGGCTTTGAGAAGAATGTTTGGACGAGGCTAGATCTTTAGGTACAATGTGATCCTATTGGTGAGGGTCAAGTGGATGGATCTGGTTTTTGACCTTCTATAATTGTGAATGTGCCAGCTCAGGTTTAGGGTGGTCATCTAATCGAAAATGCAGAAGGGCGAAAAACCATCCAACACAGAGAGTTTGTAATAACTACAATGTTGACTATGACTCAGTGGATTTAACCGGTTCTCTTGTTCTCCTTCCACTACCTCATAGAAATTCTTTTGTAGTTACTATCAGCCTTATACAAATGCTTACATTAAGATGGTAGTTTACTAGGCTACCTTCGGAAGACCTATATGCTCACATACTAAATTGAAGAGTGTTTGTATGAGTAGTGTGGGACAACAAGACTTAAGACATGGACATAGTAGGCTTGAGAGTATTACCACTCTTGTTGATAGGAGATGTTGTTGTGTGGTTTTACGAGTTGCCATACAAGCTAATATATATATGGGACTAGCTGCACAAGGTGTTCATTGTGAGATATTTTCCTATGTCCAAGAAGTTCAATCTGAAGGATAAACCAAATATCATCATAGCACTGCCCGGAGAGTTGTTAAGTAGTTTATGGGTTACATTCAACGGATTCATGAGGAGTGTGCCAAACCACCACATAGATGATAAGTCAGTGAAGGAGTACTTCTACACAGGACACTGTGATAAACGAAAGGTTGTGCTAGATACTATCATAGCAGGATCTTATGGGGAATGAACCTTTGAGGATATTGATGAAAACTTGAGAGGACCTCTAAGTATTTAAGCGTGTAGCATCAGAAAGGCAAATACAGGTAGAAGCACGTTTGTTGCCCAAATTGTACCAAGTCAATCACATAATATTATTCATGAGGATATGGCTAAAATGAGAACAAAAATTGTCTTGATATTAAAACATATAAGTGGAAGGGCAGAGAAAGTGAATTTTGTAAATTACCAATATAGCCGGTTGATGAATACTTTTAAATGGAGGATGGGAATCTAGTGAATGATTAGATAGAGGGTTTGCAAACTAATGCCCATGGTTCCGATTAGGATAACTGGCGCCAAGGTCAAGGAAACCAATGTTGGAACTACAGTAACTACAACCATCATGAGATATATATGAGTGATGGGAACTTCAATCATGACAACAACTATAACAAGAATGTCGATGTAAAATAAATGATAAAATTAGACCCTAAGTTCAACAGGGGAGTAAATAAGTTAGATCAAGAATAATTTGCATGAAGCATATGATGCAAAAGATGATGAAAAGGTTTAATTTGATTAATGGAAATATGAAGGAGATGCATAATGATTTATCTGAAATTGGTAAAAAAGTTGATTCCCATGAAATATCGATTAATAAACTTGAGCAACAATTTGTATGTTGTTTTTAAAACCCAAGAGAACCCCCTAGTCGACGTATCAGAGGTCTCATACAAGCCACATGGATCATTCATTGCATACGATACTCAAAAATTAGAGAAGAATTTAAAGTTCTCTTCATACATGAAGAATACTTTCATTAAATAGCATGTGGAAGACTTTAAAATATCTCACTTTACAATATGTCTCATAAACCATCTATTAAGTTTTGGAGTACAACATTTGAGACTAAGTCCATACAAGACTTAAAATAAAAACTAAAATACCATAAAAGGAACATGTGGTTCTTGTCCTCGAGTCTATGAGGACTTACCAAAACTTCATCTTCAACCCTTAGAAACCTATCCATCATTCAAAGTTTACCAAACCTCCTATCCCTACACTTTAGTCAAAAAAGTAAAAGAAGGGGTTAGCATATTTAAGCATTAAGTATGGAAGCCAAGCAAAATAATGCAAAAAGGGAGATTTAGTATATAAACATGTTTTCATCACATTTTGATAAGTCTTCTCAACATAAGAGATTAAGAGATATAATACAATTCAACATTCACATGTAAGACATATTAAACTATCATCAACTATATCCCCTAATTCCATGTTCATAAAATAAGTCATTTCATCATTTTGACTCTTTTCATAAGGTTACTCTAAGACCCACCTAAGTAAGACATCAAGAGATGTCCCATAAACCCTCTTCAAGCACACCTGTTCATCAAAACCACCCTAGATAAGAACCTTTCTAATTCAACATACTCTTACTAAGTGAACATTATCACATTAAGAACAACATCTAAGACAAATCTTAGTCATACTTAAGCAATGTACAAGTGGCATCCATACTACTACTCATACTGAGTACTCCTTTGAAATCATCATAGAAAAGGCCCCCATTCTACATTAAGACATGAAAAGAAAGTAACTCATATACAATACAAGTATTGTATACATCTTTACGTTAAGTACAATTCAACATCCTTCATTATTTTTATTACATTGGAAACACCTTGATTAATTAAGACCTTAGATCACATTCTCATCAAAGTCATTACAAGAACCTATTCATTTCAGTATTATCATAAGAAACACACCAGGACTTCTCTTAAATACCTACTTGTGCAATTCATAGTAGGGTCCCATTCCACCACCCGTACTAAGTAGAATACCCATAAGAAGACCTAGTTCATTACATTCTTTTGTGAGAGTAAGATTTAACCGACAAAGACCATAAGAGCTTTACATGGACTCCCGGTATTAACCCCTAGAAGGTGAGGGATCCAACTTGCCTAAGGTAGGGTCATTAATTTAGACATTACATGGAAAGCCACTAGCTAGTTCTATGCGGGCGCATAGTTAAGGGATAGAGAGATTGCTTTTAGATGCTACACCTCGTCTAAAGGAGAGTACCCATCTTAAGAGGTTTCTACTAGATACTACACCTATATTCAAAGAGAGTATCCACCTAATTTCATATCCTCTCGGTGGTAAGCATTAATTCCCATAGACTATTATTTCATTACATTCTTTCATTATAGATTATGGGATTGATACTAAGTACTCCACCTTTACTAACACGAGAGCACTCATCCCAAGTGAATATTGATGGCATGCCTCGAGCTACCTCCGAGACACGGACACTGTACCTAGTATCACAAGTGATTCTAAGCTAACCCTGCTGGCATGATCATGAGAATATAAAAATAATGAACTGATGCGGAAGCTAAATCATAATAAAAAATTAAAAGATGGGGAATACCCATACACTATAACTGAGATATTTGAAACTGATGACTTTACTAAGAAAATATTAACTCAATACTAAGCTGAAACTAACTATGTTTTGAAATAGCCTCTAACAGACTAGATATTTTGGTACAAGCCCTAACTACGTCTAGCAAAAAATGCAACTAAAGGACTATAATAATGACAATAAACTCATGACTATTATCCTCGGAGAATGAGGACTCACCACTTATTCTGTTGAACTGGAAATCAGGAATTGATCTAAGCGTGATCTACATACTGAGAACCTAAACCTACATCACGAGAAGACGTAGCGCATGTATGCGTTATTACTTCAAATGCACTGATCATGTAGGATAGAATAAAGATGAAATAAAACATAACTAAACAAGCACAAAAGCAAGTATAATATTCTGAAAATGATATACTTAATGTTGATCTAACTGGATGCAATGAACAAATTTATAACATAATGAGACTGAATACTAACTGAAATATAAATATAGTCAATGCAATAGAGTCAGACTAAAGTTTTGGAGTTACTATAAACGATAATAAAACAAAATGAACGAAATATGGAGTCTGATGTATACGCCCCATCAAAAAGACCCAATATACCCTGGAAGAGGTATAAAGGCATGCTGGCGTGCTCACAAAAATAATTCCCACAGAGGGGACTTACAACCTTCTTGGATAGTAGTTCTGGGACTATTTGGGTACGCTAAAACCGAGTCCAACACGGTATTGTGCTACTCCAATGAATTAAGTGATTAACATATTATGACTAAATTTCTGTAAATATTTGATAGCTTAAAACTGAACGTGCAAACTGAGAATGCAACAATTAATCTGATACTGATGCATTAATAATTGAGACACGTATAAGTGGATAACTAAAATATATGACCTAGTATGTGTAATTCAATAACTAAAGAAATACATAGGTAGGATATTTGAATTCATGCATTTATATGAACATTAACGTAATAATCTGATTTTTATCTTTGCATCAACTAAGAACCCAATAATTCTAACATTCAAGAAACCCTAGCTCTAATAATAATAAGGGAATAAAAAAACTCATTGAAAACTAGGGACATAATGAGTGAAAGGAAACACTAATGAAATCCCACATACTTGCTGATGAAATCCACGAAGAAATCTTTAGATTACGAGACTGGAACTGATGGAACCTTGCTGTGTTCTTGAACTAGGGTTCTTGACCTTTTTCTCCTCTCTTACTTCTAATTTTCTATGTTTTGATTAATTATTTGACTTTGATAAGTTTAAGTTATGTTCTAGACTTAACTGACTAAAATCTGATGATTTAGGGATTAAACAACATATGTTAGGGGTTAAATGAAGTTGGAAAAGATAAAAAGACCCCTGAAATAATTGCTGTCTAAGAAATCAATGGATTGGATTGACAGACCGTTGTTCAATCGACTGTACGTCGTTTGTGTCTGCTCGATAGACTTTCATTCAAATGGGTATAACCTTTTACTTGGAGGTCTGATTTTAAAAAACTCGATGGCCTTGGTTTGAGGATTAAACTATTTATCATATCATATGTCATAGGCAACTAATTCATTTTTTTCGAAGAGTTGCGACCATTTGAAGTTGACATAGTTAGAAATTTCCCTTTAACTAAATTTTAACCATCACCTAGGGTCAGACGTATGGACCGTATGTAGAACAACATTTCGTGATATTCGTGTGTTGTTTATGTCAGAGGCTGGGTAACAGGAGTCTCGATCCACGGACACAGTCTATAAATCGTGGTCTGTCTTACGGACATTATTTTTGTCCGTGGGTTGAGAATTAGTCAATCTTCTCACCTGAGTTTTGGGAGGGGCTACAATGGTTAACCACAGACCCACAATATAGGTCGTAGATCAGATTATAATCCGTAGATGGTGACCGTCGATTGCACCCGTAATTTCTAAAAAAACAAATTTCTGGTCTGTTTTGGATACGAGGGGTTACATTATATCCCCCTTGGTCACTTTCTTCCTCGAATGATGACAACACTAGATGAAATAGAGGAGAGAGGTGCAATCAGTACCACTTAACACTTAGAACTGTGTTTTTGATTGAATTGAGTTCTAGGAACATGCAATTACACTGAAAATTCAAGCACAAACTGAGGGAAGATGATTCTAAGGATGAATTCACGCATGAATAATTGAAAAATTGAAGAAAAGCTACTATCTCAAGCTGGACAGAAATTGGAAGGAACAATTTGATGATACTTGGCTTTTATGGTTGCTTCTGCTTCCCAAGTGGCTCCCTCTACAGACTTACTCCTCCACAGAACCTTGACTGAAGCGACTTCTTTGTCTCTTAACCTTTTAACCCGACGGTAACGAATCTCAACTGCTACATACACATAAGAAAGACTATCTTTCACCGGCACACTCTCTAATGACACTACAAAGGATGGATAACCCACACACTTCATAAAGAGCGATATGTGGAAGAATGGATGCACTCCTGCTAGTTCTGCTGGCGACTCTAACTCATATGCCACCTTGCCAACCCTTTTCAAGATATTTTATGGTCATACATATCTAGGACGGAGCTTTCCTTTTTTGCTAAATCTCATCACCCCCCTTCATAGTAACATTTTCAAGAAAACCCAATCATCAACTTGGAACTCTAGTTCCCTTCTCCTTACATCTGTATAAGATTTTTGATGACTGTGGGTTGTCTTAAGCCTATCTCTAATGAGTTGCACTTTCTCCATAGCATAAAAGACTGAATCATTCCCTATAAAAGCTGCTTCACCTACCTCAAATCAACTAATAGGAGATCTACATCGACACCCATATAGTTCCTCATACAGGGGCCACGTGATTGCTGGAATGGTAGCTACTGTTGTAAGCAAACTTAATAAGAGGAAGGTGATCATACTAAATACCCTTGAAAATTATCACAAGAGATCTCAATATATCCTATAGGGTTTGAATGTTACTCTCTGCCCGTCCATCCGTCTACGGATGAAATGCTGTGCTAAGGTTAACTTGAGAACCAAGACCCTACTGAAATGACTTCAAGAAATGAGAGGTAAACTGAGGACGTCTATCAGAGATGATAGATAGAGGAACACCATGTAACCTAACAATTTCATTAATTTAAAGCTTGGCATAGTCCTCCGTCGAATCTGTAGTCTTGACCGCCAAAAAACCAGAAAACTTAGCGATCGAGTCAACTATCACCCAAATGGAGTCGTGATGTTTGAGAGTTTGAGTTCACCCTGTGATGAAATCCATATTGATAAATTCCCACATCCAAGGTAAGAATATCAATCTCTTAAGTGATGCTCCCTGGTTTCTGATATTCTAGCTTGATTTACTGGCAATTCAGGCACTTACTCAAAAAATCTGCTATATCCCTCTTCGTGCCATTCCACCAGTAGACTTGTCGCAGATGCAGTACATCTTAGTATCACTTGGATAAATAGAATAGTTAGAGTTATTGGATTCTGCAAGAATATGATGTCTTAACTCACTCACATCATGAATACACAATCTACCCTGGTAGCAAAGTACACCATATCCCCCTTGGGAGAAAACCTGCACTCTCTGAGTATGGATTGCACCCGTAAGTTCAAGCAAGATTGGATCATAGTTTTGCTTTTCCTGAACCTCCACTACCAAAGAAGATGTTGCCCTATTTTGAACTGTTACTCTACTGTCTGATATGCTCATAAGGAGAACTCCCAAGTGATAAAGTTTGTGAACATCCTTAACTAGTTCCTTCCTTTCTTCCTCAACATGGGATACACTACCCATAGATAATCTGCTAAAAGCATTTGCTACTACATAGGGCTTACCAGGAGGATAATGCACACTCATATCATAATCCTTAAGGAACTCAAGCCATCTTCTCTGGCAAAGATTCAACTCTTTTTGGGTGAGCACATATTGAAGACTCTTATGGTCAGTGAACACATCTAAATATACACCAGAAAAGTAGTGTCTCCATATCTTGAGTACAAACATCAGTGCTGCAAGCTCGAGGTTATGAGTTGGATAGTTCTTCTCATGCACCTTCAGCTTTATAGAAGCATAAGCTATAACCTTTTCTCGCTGCATCAACACATAACATAGGCAAACTGTGGATGCATCACAATAGATCACATAATAATCTGAACCCTCTAGTAGAGTCAAGATAGGAGCTGTAGTCAATCTAATTTTCAATTTTGCAAAGATTTTCTCATAATCATCTCAAGGTTGAAACTTGACAATCTTCTGAGTCAACCTAGTCAATGGTGAGTCTACGAATGAAATCCTTCCATGAACATTCTATTATAACCCACAAGACCTAAGAAACTTTATATATTTGTAGCAAAGGTAGGCCTGGGCCATTGTTTCACTGCTTCTATCTTCTGTGAATCACTTGGATCCTCTTACAAGATAGAATGTGATTGCGAAAGCAACGTATTGCAACCAGAACTCACATTTTCTAAACATAGCGTATAACTGGTGATCTTTGAGAATCTGCCGAACAACTCTCAAATGACTCACATGTTCATTCTCATTCCTAAAGTAAATAAGGATATTATCAACAAAGACGATAACGAACAAGTCCAAGTACTGTTTGAACACTCTGTTAAACATATCCATTAAAGTTGCAGGAGAATTGGTTAGTCCAAACGACATAACTACAAATTCATAATGACCATACCGAGTTCTGAATGCTATTTTTGGAATGTCACTTTTTCTTACTCTAAGCTGATTATAACTCGATCTGGGGTCTATAATTGAGAAATGACTAACTCCTTAAAGTTGGTCAAAGTATTCATTAATCCTGGGTATGGGATACTTATTCTTTATTGTAACCTTGTTCAACTTACTATAGTTAATTCACATTCTGAGAGAACCATCTTTCTTCTTTACGAATAACAATGGTGTACCCCATGACAACATACTAGGTCTGATGAAACCCTTATCTAGAAGGTATTTCAACTAATCTTTCAATTCCTTAAGATCTACTGAATCCATTTTGTAAAAAGGAATAAAATAGACCGAGTATCTTGAAGGAGATTAATCCCAAATTCGATTTTCCTGGGATTATGGTAAGATCTTCTGGAAATGCTTCTGGAAACTCACTGACTAGTGGAACTGACTCAAGAGTTGGGGTTTCAGATCTAGAATCCTTAACCCAAACTAGATGATAGAGATAACCCCTATAGATCATCTTTCTGGCCTTAAGGTAAGAAATGAATCGTCCCGTAGGTGCTAAGCTACTACTCTTCCATTCTATAATTGGTTCATTTGGAAACTGAAAATGAACAATCTTAGTTCTACAATACTCTGAGACATAATACAAATGTAACCAATCCATTCCTAGAATGACATCGAAGTCTACCATTCCTAATTCTAAAAGATATGTTGAGGTGACTTTATCATAAACTGTGACATGGCAATTTCTGTATACCCGTCTAGCTATAACTAGGTCACCAACAATAGTAGAGACTTAGAAAGGTTATAATAGTGTTTTTGGACTAACACTGAATTGGACTGCTATGTAAGGCGTTACAAAGGAAAGAGTACCCCCTGGATCTAATATTGCATAAACATCAAGGTCGAAGACTCGTAACGTAACAGTGACTACATTTGGAGAACCTTCCTGATCCTGGCGAGCCTAAAGATCATACAACCTATTCTGGTGCTAACGGCCACTTATACCAAATGAGTTACCCTGCTGAGTCGGGCGACTTGCTAGTGGTGCTGAAGTTGTAGACTGAGTTCTACCATTACTACCTCCTTGACCCTGTCTAGACAATCCTTCAACCTGTGACCAGACTGAACACACACGAAACATCCTTCCTTTCCTACGAGGCACTCGCCTTGATGGTTCTAGTACACTTAAGGCAAGTTGGGTAAGTCTTGGTGCTTGAAACACTTTCCCGAGACAGATCCTCGTTCCCTAGCCTTCTGATCATACTTTTTATTGGAGGATGGAACACTAGATGATGAAAAGCCTGTGGTTGAAAATTTCTGCTGACTTTGCGAGCGATTTCCACCACCCGATTTTTTCTGAGAATAGTCATAGTTCGCTATCCCAGCCTTCTTATTCTCCTTGGCTTGTTCCCAAATCTTTTCACTGTCAACCTTCTGAGCATGAGTCATAAGCCTATAAATGTTCATATCTCCCAATAATATAGCATTTCTACACTCATTTTTCACCAAATCTGATACTTTATACAAGAACTTATTCATCTGAGCCTTGGACTTGACAACCATGTGAGGGGCATACCGAGAGTTAGTTAAACTTGAGACCATACTCTTCAACCATCATGTTTCCCTTCCTTAAGTTCATGAATTCTTGAGCCTTTGCTTCTATCAACTCTATTGGGAAAACTTGCGCAGAAAGGTCTCACTAAAGCACTCCCAAGTAATAGGAGCTGCATTTACCCCGATTCTACTTCTACTAAGTATACCATATATGATCCACATCTTTCAGCTGGTATGATGCCAAGTGAGCCTGATCATTCCCACTGACCTGCATCACCTCAAAGATTTTCTTAATCTAATCCAAGAAATTCTGAGGATGTTGACCAGTTTGCGATCCTAGGAACTCATGTGGATTCATCCTAACAAAGTCACGGACCCTTGTTGCTACTGATCCACCATTAACATTCAAAGGATCTTAAACCTTATTTTTTTGTTGGCCACACTCTGAGCCAATATCTGAATGTCATTCCTGAATTCAGCATTGGAGACTTTCTGATCTGGGATTGGATGAGCTACCTTTGTATTCCTGGCATTCGCATCCTGGCGTTAGCTCTACGAGGAGGCATGATGTTAAACATAGAACTTAGAGTTAGAATGGAATTAGATCATACCTTATGCATGATAAGAGTAACAAGAAAGTTAAATTTTTCCTAGAACACTTCAAAGCCTCCCTTTCATTAGAGGTGGTAAACTTCACATCCAAGAAAAAGACTCTATTTAGTGCGGATTTTTAGACATCCTAGGACACTTAAACCTAGTGTTGTAATACCATGTTTGTCACCCCCCGAGCTACCCCCGAGAAGCAGACACGGGACCTAGGACCACAAATGATCCCAAGCTAACCCTGCTGGCATGATCATGAGCACACTAAAGATAATAAACTGATGTGGAAGCTAAATCATAAATAAAAATGAAAAGATGAGGAACACCCATATACTAAAACTGATATATTTGAAAGTGATGAGTTTAATACAAAAAAATATTAATTTAACACTAAGCTGAAACTAACTATGTCTGAAAATAGCCTCTAACTTACTAGAAATACAGGGACAAGCCCCAACTAAGTCTAGCAAAAACTAAAACTAAAGGACTAGAATAGTGAAAATAAACTCTTGACTGTTGTCCTCGGAGAATGAGGACTCACCACTGATTTTGCTGAACTGGAGAACGGGAGTCGATCTAAGCAAGATCTTGATACTGAGAAACTGAACCTACATCATGAGAAGATGTAGCGCATGTATGCATCAATAGATCAAAGGTAGTGAGCATGTAGGATAGAGTAAAGATGAAATAAAACAGAACTGAACAAGCAAAAAACCAAGTATAATATTCTGAACATGATATACTTAATGCTGAGCTAACTGGATGCAATGACCAAATTTGTAACAAGCTTAGACTAAATACTAACTGAACTGTAAATATGATCACTACAATAGAGTCTAACTAAACTGTGGGAGCTACTAATAACCAATTATAAAACCACATGAGCTAAATGTGGAGTCCAATGTATAGTCCCCATTAAAAGGACCCAATATACCATGCCAAAAGTATAAAGGCATGTTGTCGTGATCACTGAACTGATGTCCACAGAGGGGACATAAAACATACTTGGCTAGTAGTTCTGGGATTATTTGGGTACAATGAACCCTCGTCCAACTCGTTAATATGCTACTCCTAATGAATTAAGTAATTAACATATTATGACTAAATATCGGTAAACTTTGTATAGCTCAAAACTGAACATGCAAACTGAGAATGCAACAATTAATCTGATAATGATGCATTAATAACTGAGTCATGTATAAGTGGATAACTAAAATATCTGACCTAGTATGTGTAATTCAAGAAATAAAGTAATATATAGCTTCGGTTCTGTACTTCATGCATTTATATGAACATCAACGTACTAATCTAATTTGGATCATTCTATCAGTTAAGAACCCAATAATTCTATTATTCAAGAAATGCTAGGTCTAGTCATAATAAGAGAATCAAGAAACTGACTGAAAACTAGGGACCTATGAGTTAAAGAAACCCACTAGTGAAATTTCACATACATGGTGATCAAATCCACAGAGAAATTTTTAGATTACGGGGCGATGGAATCTTGTTGGTTTCTTGAACTCGGGTTCTTGACCTTTTTCTCCTCTATTGCTTCTAATTTTCTAGTTTTGATTAATGATTTGACATAAGTAAGTTTTAGTTATGTTTCTAGGCTTAAACTGACTAAAATATCTTGTTTAGGGTTTAAACAACATATCTTAGGGGTTAAACGAATTAGGACACCAAAGGACCCTTCAGACAATTTTTGTTGGAGAAATCGATGCATTAGATTGATTGTCCATCATTCAGTTAACGGTCTTTCGTTTCAGTGTGCTCGACAAACGTTCACTAAAATTGGCATAACTTTTTACTCGGAAGTCAAATTTTAGCAAACTCGGTGGCCTTAGAAAGAGGATTAAATTATCTATCATATCATAGGTCATAGGACACCTAATTCATTTTGTTGTATGAGTTATGATCATTTGAAGTTGACATAGTTAGTAATTTTCTCCTAACTAACTGCTAACCATCACCTATGATCAGACATAGGGACTATAGATCGAATGAAGGTACGTGATGGTCGTTTGTAGATTATGTCAGAGGCTGGGTAACAGGAGTCTTGATCCACGGACACAGACCACGGATGGAAGTTCTGTCTGTGGGTCAAGACTTAGTCGATCTTCTAAGCTGAGTTATGGGAGGGGATACAATGGTGAACCACAGATTCACAGTACGGGCCGTAGATCAGACTACTGTACCATAAATGGTGACCGTAGATAGCACCTGCAATTTCTAAAAAACTTATTTCTGGTCTATTTTGGATACGCGTGTTACAATTGAGGTTGCTACTAAGTATTACACCTCTACTAATGGGAGAGCACCCATCCCAACCTGTCATTCATTCATTGGAAAGCTCTTAGGAATATTGAGATTGCATCTAGATACCACATCTCTCATTAACCCTCATTCATTCATTAGAGGACTATCGAGAAAACCTTTTAATAAAATCACGTTCACTACTCCATTAGCTTCATTCGTTCATTCATTCTCAAGAAAGAGTGCTTAACAAGTCAAGAGATTACATTCAACATAACTTTCATGTATTAAGTAGGGATGTCTAAGTCTACCTGATCAAGACATCATATCAACATGTAAAGACTCTTCATATGCTATCATTGTCACACATGAATTCTTTTATTCACAATATCACATATCTTTATACAAGATAACCTTCACATTATACAAATATCACACATACATTACATCACCCTTCACTTCTCACATTGACTTCATATTACAAACTTCACATTATAACTTAGCATGATGCTACTAGAATTCACATAATAATTCCGACAAGGCCATTATCATAATAAGAACATGAAGTTAACACGGCCAACATAAGTGGACCATACAACAACAGAACAATTTGAATATCATGAAAATTAGATCAACTTACCCTTCACCCAAGCCATGATAACCATTACTTAATTCTCCAAAAATTCATCATCAATAGGTATAGATAACAATAGAAATCAACAATACAATTCAATCCAAACATAAATCCATCATCATTAAATCATAAGCATTAAACCTACTTCATAGGCCAAATTAAGGAATTTTGAGAAGATCAAGGATTCGTGGAGTTTTTCATTGTAAATTATCAATTTGACATTAATAATATAATATCTAATTATTTGAAATCGTTTTATGCAAGAACCCTTGAGGTAGAGTAGAAATTAAACCTTTTCATAAACATAGAAATCTCTTAAATCACTTTGGAATTTGCTCTAAGGTGATAGCTAACCTTAGATAAAGAAATCACATACTTTATTAGAAGAGATCCCAAGGGAATTGGAGAGGGAAGTCATTGGAATCCATAACCCTAGCTCCATCTTTGACCTTGAGCTTTCATGGGGTTTTGCGAGAACTTTTAGGAGGGAAGGGTTTTGAGTTTTTGAAGAATGAATTTTAATTCTAGGTTTTAGAGTTTAAGATAACTTAAAATACCCTAAATAATATAAAATAACCACCCCCATTTATTTATCTAAAGGTGGAATTTACCAAACCACCCTTGGTTTGGCTGAAACATTGCAAAATTGTAGGTGACCAATTACGACCACCATTGACGGACCATAAATGGATTGAAGGCCCGTCCTTGTCATCCGTCAATGAGGGTTTTCAAATGGTTCTAATCTTCCAAAGTCTAGTCTCCAAACATCTTAGTCTCCAAACATCTTGGTCGTTCCTTGACGTTTGTACTCAAAACTACTCAAGCCTGCCCTTTGATTCTACTTATTATTACTTTAAGAATTTATTAACTCAAGAAACCACATGCAGCTCTACTTCATCCTAGTTCATTTTGAGGGTAGTAACACTCTCCTTCACTTGGGAACATTCGTCCTCGAATGCAACTAAAATAGTTTAAACACTTTGAAGGACTCAATGACTCTCCTAAAAGTCCACATTCATGCAGACAATGTCATATACAATTCACATAGTTATGAGGAACATCAACTCCACATAAAAAGTCATATTCATCTTCATGCAATTCAAGAAGATAGGAACACATCTACAACTCATCATGTAACAAGGCTACACATTTCTCATTTCATATTTGGAGGAATTTCCTTATCCTCATTACACAATGCTAATTTAAACATCAGTTATCACCTCATGCAATATTTTCAATAAGGCAAATCTAAAGCAATATTTACCCATATAGGCTCAACATGCAACCTCTTAATGACATATTAGGCGTACTTAAAAACTCAATTCATGTAACATTTAGGCATCTTCACAATTCACCTCATGAAGCAAATAGACAATCTACACTAAATTTACATGGACATGAGGGAATACAATATATGAAAACTCATTTTCTTATTTAACTAAAATCAAACTAAAACATGTATATCATAGGGAGAATATTTGGAAACTCAATTTTTACAACATACTCCCCAACATGAACCAATGCTACTATAAACTATTAATTTTTAGGCTTTAAAGGTGATGTACCGTCACTTCACGGTACTTTCTGCTTTTTCCTTAATATTGGTGTGTGTTTGGAGCCTTTTTTGTAGTAATTTTAATATGTTTTTATCTTTGGTTTTCAAGAAAGGTCTCCAAAACCAAAATACAGAAGGCTGTGTAGATTTAGTGGAAAGGTGACCCACGAAGGCCATCGACGGCCCATCATCTCATCGACGGACTGTAGATGGTGACCGTCAATAGAAGGTTCAAGCATCTGGAAGAAACTCAGAGAATTATGACCAAGTGTGGGGCTACAGAAGGATTGACGGTCCTTCAATTTCTGTTGAATGTTGATCAGATCAGAGAAAGTCCCGGTACCCGATGTTGAAGAAAAGCTAAGTATGAAATGACGAGATGCATCGAAGGACCGTGTTATTGGTCTGTCAATTGTATCAAAGAAAATGCAAGTTGAAAGCTAAAAGAATGCTAAGTATTGACATACGAAGGCAATTGATGGTCCGGTGTTTGTGGCGGTCGTCGATTGAAGCCACATTTTTTTTGGATAACTTTCCTTATTAGAATTCCTTTTAATTTAGGATAATTTTTTACAAAATAGGGTGTAAAACCTCATTTTAGGGGTTGGATTCTATTATTACTTTTTATGTTTTGTTCTTGGAGATTTGTTTTTGCAACTTTGGCATTAATTTAAATTCCCGGATTTGATTTTCAAGTGATTTTTGTGAATTATAGTTGAATTTCTGGATTTTCTTCGAATTTGTCAAAGTAAGCTCATGATTTATTGTTTATCAACCATGAATTGTGTTCTTCTATGCATGGGCAACTAAATCCACAACTAGGGTTGTGGGAATCATGGGTGATTAGCAATGTAAACGTAGCTTAATAACAATTCTCACATAGGTTATTGCATGTATTAATAATTCTTTCGCTTAGAAGTCATTTTAACCAGTGCACGCGTAAGAACTCGCCTTATTGGTACTTGCCGGACCAAGGAGGTAGTTAATAGAAAAAGAATTATCAACATAGATTTAGTAGGATGCTATCTAATAGGCTAGTCTCGATTGGTGTGAAGTAATAACTAATCCATACATTGAGTATGATGCTTAATATGAAGTAAAGGTAAGGGTTAATAACTTAGACACACGTAGCCGGACCAATGTACGGGGTGAAATTCTCTAAATGCTGGACCAAGGATTTAGAGATACCTAATTTATAACTTTACATGCAAAACACTAGGGAAGAATTGTTATATCTAGGAATACGACATTATGAACCTATGGGGAACACTTACACCCTAGTTTCTCTCACAACTTGATAAACACCAAAGATTTACTCTTGTTATTTGTTTAATTTAGATTTAAAAGACTTTTGTTTCACAAACCCCCCCTTTTATTACTTGTTATGGGAAAGGACTTGAATAAATAAAAGTAATCGTTCATTGAACTTAAGTCTAAACTATTTTCCTCGTGGGATTGAATACAACCTAATAGTTGGGTTCTTTACTTGATACGACCGCTTATACTTTTTTAGAGAAGTGCAATTTGAGCGTATCAAATTTTGGCGCCGCTGGGGAAAGTTCATTTTAGATTAACTTTAATAACATTACTGAATTTTAGTCAACAATTTCCTAATTTTACTTTTTCATTTTGTTTTTGTTTCTTTCAGGTCTAGCTCTAGTGTATGCCAAGTACACGGAGCCGAGGGGAACCAATGCTTCGATTCGATCTTTAACTGAACTTTACACTTCAAAGAATGAATAATTCGCAGAACCCAGCAAATTTAAGTGATGGGATCAATCTCCAACCCCCACACCAGTTGATGCTCATAATCAAGTGGTTGCATAAAATCTGGATGATGATGTTTTGAGGATGCAGCCGCCAAGACCATGCCCTCAAGAGTTCTATAAGGGCAACATTAACATCACAAATTCTGATGGTCCTATTTCCTACCTCTTTTACCGCAGGGTCACACATTCATGGTAACCATTAGCTTGATGCAAATGCTCACCGCAAGGGATTTGTTTTTAGGGCTACCATCTGAGGATACTCATGTCCACATCACCAAACTGAGGTCGGTGTGCAAGAGTTGTGTAGGGAGGCCTGACTTGGATATGAATGTCATCCCTATTTCACTGACGGGAGAGGCCGCACTATGGTTTACCGAGTTTCCCTATAATTCTATCTATACCTGGGATCATTTGAGGGATGTGTCTATAACAATCCTAAAAATGGATATGCTAAGTAATGCTTAATATGTCTACAATGCCTACGAATAGACCGGGTTCACACGAATTGATAAGCATAGAACCAGAGCTCTAAACCCTTGCGACAGCCAAGGCAACTAACTTGGGGAGTTAGTTGAGCAAGGAAAGGTTGGGCCCAGCCATTTAGGGCTCCCGAATATGAAGTTTTACCGGGATGAGTCTTTACCGGACTTAAAAAGGGGAAATCTTAAGTTTGGAAGGTCAAGGGGTAAAATGGTCTTTTTTCAGGCTAAGGGTAGTTTTGTAATTACCCTAAATATTTAATTAATTATTTAATTAATAAAGTGGAGGGTCATTTTGGGGAGAGAGTGCCGAAAATATGCCTTTGAGTGAAGTCTTGCTCCACCCGAGTTCGAACCTAGGTGGAAGCAATAATTTAAATTGTTTTTATTTAAATTGGTAATTAATATAATTAATTAATATTTATAGTCTGATTTAAAATAAAAGGGAAATCAGATTTTTTTTAATATTTGAAAGAGTCCTAGTTGACTAAGTCTAAACTACTTCACAATTTTTAACTCTCTTTCACGTTTAACTCTCTCTCTATTTCTCACGTCAATATCTCTCTTCTCTTTCAGGTTCTCTCTGCCAAAATACAAGAGCTGCTTAGCAACTAAAAATTCTTACACTTGAAGAACTTTCATGTTAAAAACTTATTCAAAACATAAAAAAAAATGTTAGGCAAAGAGAGGAGTTTTTCCGTCGACTTAGTGTTGAAGCTTATGGACTTAGAAGAAATTTGGAGAAGGTTTGGGCAGCAAGTTCAAGGTTTGAACGTCAAAATAAGGTATGGGTTTTCTTACTCTTGGTACCTTTCCCAAAAGACCCTTAAGGTTCAGAAGAATCTATTTTTAAAACTAGAGTTGTTCCCCGTTGCATGTCCTTGTCACTAGCTCCCATCAAATCATAGGTTGGGTATGTTTGCTGGTAAAAATTAGGGATGTAATATGTTTTCGTGATGATTATGTTTATGTATGTATGTTCGGAATTATGTGAATATTGAGCATGTTGTCCGAAATTAATTGAAAAATAATGTGTGTGCAATAGCCGTGATATACACTCTTGGATTCAAGTTCGAAAAATGACATGTTTATGGTTGTATTTCATGTGCACAAACTTGCTTAAATTGTGATGTTCATAAGTGATGTAAAAATGCTGATTTGAGTGTGAACTAATAGTCAATTAAATCCATGAAAATGCACCTAAAGAACTCACTAATAACTACTTAAAATGTCTAAAAATTTAATGTAAAAGAGGTGAGAAACTAGGATGCAAAAATTTCCTGCATCTTGTTGATGAGTTCGTACAAGCTAAGGGGATTATCATGCTATGTAAAACTGAACTAAAATATGTGAGGCCACTGAGAATCGAACCCGTGACCTCACCATGTTAAAAATCATTGAAATAATGTGAGAAGAAGAGAATGTGGCATGTGGGATTCGAACCCAAGTGCCTTGATCTGAAAATGAAATAAATAAATAAGAAATAAGAGGAGTGGGATTCGAACCCACCACCTCTCAATCAGATTTAAGGAAGAATAAAAAGAAAAATAAAAGGTTGAGGCGTGTGGGAATCGAACTCATGACCTCTAGGCAGAACCAAGGAAAATGAAGGAGAAAAATTAATGTGAGGCTGTGGGGGTTCGAAACCACACCCCTTAGCCTAAATGAGAGAAATTAAAGAGAAGGAAATAAAATCAAAATAAGGTTGTGGGGGTTCGATCCCACATCCTCTCTGTCCCAATGAGCAAAATTTGAAGAGAGAAATTATGGAAAAAAAATAAAATAGAGGCGTTGGGGCTCGATCTTGTGTCCCCAAGCCGTATGAGCCAAAAATAAAATAAATAAAAAGTAAGTGTTATCCAAGGGATTCGAAATTGGGTTCCCTTTCCCAAATTTCGTATTGATTCGTAAGTAATACTTGAATTAAATGTTCAAGTATAGTGTTGCCTACTTAGATCAAAATCGATATTTTGGCATACATACAAGATGCATAAGTCTTGTATCACATAATATTAGGAAGATATGAATAACTAAAACGAACTATGAATGAAGTCTCATGGCTTGTATGTATAGACCCATAAGTCTAGCATACAGTTAGAAGTAAGTGAACCTAAGATGTATGTAATGAAATGATGAAATGAATAATGAAATGATGAAACCCTAGAAGGGTTAAGTAAGAGTGTGAAACACACTAAATGGCCAAGTGCATTGGCATATGATGAATTGAACATTCACGTAATAAGGGGTGAGTAACTATGAAGAGAAAATGTGCTAAAGTTAATGAATGTGGTGACAACATGATAAGAGGATAATGTAAAAGATGAGAGCAATCTCAAATGAGCCTATGTAAATGTTACAAAAACATACTCACCTATGAGAGTCTAAAGCAAATGAAGAGACCAGTCTATGAATACTAATGAAAGTATTGAGAATAATATATACTTAATAGTAATGATGAGATGAGAAATCATCTATTGAGCTATGATGTCCTCATACTAGAACAAAACTTCCATGATGTATGAGTTGAATGTAATGGAAATTTATACTGAGCACCGATAGACTAGCTATGAGAGGTGATGTCTTATTTCGGGAAGGGCGGTGGTTCACGTAACTCTCATGAGAT
Source organism: Solanum pennellii (assembly GCF_001406875.1). Taxonomy (NCBI): domain Eukaryota; kingdom Viridiplantae; phylum Streptophyta; class Magnoliopsida; order Solanales; family Solanaceae; genus Solanum; species Solanum pennellii. Next base: position 28,860,161 of record NC_028648.1, on the reverse strand, counting down.
AAGACTGTCCAAAATGCCAAGTATGAGTCTCCTTATATCTCCTAGTCTTCGAACCTATACTGCCAATATAGAGATATGGCAGGGTTCATTTCCCATGTCCGCTAGCATATTATAAATCACTTTGGCTGGTCATTCCACCTCTTTTCGGTGTGGGGGAGACACTGGATTTCATGATGCTCACATGATCTATGTCGTTTAAAGTTAAAGTTCCCAATGAATGAATGAGGCCAGCCTCAAATGACGCACATAATGAAATGAAAGATACCAAAGGTGTTAGGATAGGATGATCAAGAGGTGAGCTAGACTTAAGTAATGACACTAGGTCATTCTTGATCATTGCACAGTCAACCCGATGAAACTCTTAAACTACATCCTAGGTATAGCTGGTGTTCACATTAGCCTATGAAAGAAATGAAATGAAGTACCTATGAATGAATGAAGAAGACTCTGTGTTTGCTAATGAAGGCTCCCTAGTTGAGGTCCCATATGTTAAGCCCTCATTTTGGGAAGTCTTAATGTCAAGTCCATGATTCCAAGGTCTCATGTATATGAATGAATATGAAAGATTTTATGTGTTATATGTAAAATGATATATGCTATGTGTAACATGGTATGTGCTGTGTGCAATATGATAAGTATGATGATGTGTATTACTCTCATGGCATGACTCTCCTAATCCAAATTTGGAAAACTCACTAACTTTCCTAATCCAATCTTGGCAAGTCCAATGACTTGACTTTCCATAATCATGTTGTTAGGAAAGAGCTGTTCTTACTCATGCATGTCCTTGGTGTGTACTTACATATACCCATACTTGGTACAAGTGTGTACTAATACCATAGAATTCTACAATTTTACGTGCAGGAACAGGTGGATGCTAGAGCTTACATGTTGACGTTGCAGCTATCCAGACGTGGATCTTTCATCCGGACTTGGTAGTCCCTCATGCTTTCTAGGATATCACCTGTTATTATGTAGCTTAAATGTAGGCTTTAGCTAGTGGAGCATGTTCCACTTGTGTTTCTTTCAACTTTTGTTCAGCCTTTGTATTGGTTCCGTTTTTGCAAAAATACGTTTAATAAAATTATGAACTGATTATTTCATTTGATTATCTCTTTATTAGATTGTTGATTTGTGAACGCCGATGATGTTAAGTAGTATGTATACATGTATGTTGAGAAACAAAAAGTTTCAAATTTTCCGCTAAAATTAATCTAGATGAAGTAACCATGACATATGCAGGCTTGTCTACGACCTCTTAGAGGTCAACGACGTTGGTCTCGTCCAGGGTCTAGATTCTGGTCCTGACAAAGTTTGTATCAGAGCACCAGGTTAAATTCTGACAATAATACGTTCAATTCAACCACATCGAGTAGTTTCTAAGACATGGTAGTGAAGTGCACCACTATCCTTGATTAGAGACTGCATGATGCGTAGGGAAATTTACCTTCTTCTGATGTCATCATTCCTTTCATGATTCCTAATTTTCTTGGTGTTATGAGCGTGTCTAACATCAATACTTGTAGTTTTCATAGAATGAATACTGGGAGAATAATTGGTCAAAGAAGAGGAGGAGCAACTGCTGGGGGCAATTAGGTTCCACCCCAAGATCCAGCTGAAGGAGTAGCTATGTCGGTTAACCCTGCTGGGTTGACTTATGCGGAGGTACGGGCATCTCTAGTCCAGATGGCACATGCCATCACTATGCAGGCCCAGGCCGTTACTGACCAGGTCAACCGACAGAATGTTCAAAAGGACAATCCACCGGTTCATAGCATGGCTGACAGGCTATGAGACTTACGAGGATGAATCCTCCTATTCTCACAGGGTCCAAGATTTCATAAGATCCCCAGGAGTTTGTGAATGAGGTACATAAAATTTTGGTGGTCATGGGGGCCACGAATACAGAGAAAGCTAAGTTGGCTTCCTATCAGCTTAAAGATGTTTCACATACTTGGTGCAAGATATGGCTAGATAGCCGAGTTTAGGGTGGAGTTCTGGTACCTTGGGAGCTTTTTAAGACATACTTTGTGGAAAGATTCTTTCACATAGAGATGAGGGAGGACAAGGTTGAGGAGTTTATCAACCTTAAGTAGGGATTCATTACAATCTGGGAGTATTCCCTAGGTTTGTTAAACTGTCCAGGTATGCTACTTCCCCTGTATCTAACAACACGGATGATATGAGCAGGTTCATCACAGAAATCAACAGAGATTTGGAGGAGGAGTGTCGGGATGCGATGCTCCACGATAACATGGACCTCTCTAGGTTGATGGTGCATGTCCAATAGGTAGAGGACAATCGGAAGAAAAGAGGCGTTCGTGATGCTAGGAGGCCTAAGCCTCATGATCAGGCAGGTCCTAGCAATGGGGGCAACATGAATAACTTTGACATCCGTGAGAAGCCCAGATTTAAAAAGGGGGAATAGAGTTCAGGGAACTCTAACTTTCAGAGGAGTACAACACCTAGAAGAGGTAGACCCAAGACCAAGAAGGGAAAAAGAGGTGAGATGCAGCGTCCTAGAAAGAATTGTGCTAAGTGCGGCCTTGCTCATAGTGGAGATTGAAGACTGGGCAGTAATGCCTGCTTCGATTGCGTAAGAGCGGGCACATGGTTAAGGACTGCCCACATAAAAGAGGTCCGGTTTGAGGTAATGCTCATTCTAGGCCTAATCCTTAGGATGCAGCAGCAGCCGATCCTCCTAAGAGGAATAGGTTCTACGCCCTTAAGGGCAGGGAGGAGCAGGAGAAGTCCGCTGATGTGGTCACAGGTATGCTGAAAGTATTATAAACTTCTGTTTATGCTTTACTTGGTCCAGTGTCTACTCTTTCATTTGTTACTCCTTTGCTTGCTCTCACTTTTAAGACATTTCTTGAAATTCTGCATGATCCTATAGTGGTTAGTACACCTTTAGGAGAAAATGTAAGAACTGATAGAGTATAGAAATATTGCCCAATAGTTGTATGTGGTAAGACTATGTGTGCAGACTTGGTTGAATTACCAATGCATGATTTTGATGTTATTCTTTGCATGGACTGGCTTCATAGTTTTTATGCTTGTATGGATTGTCGTAGTAGGATTGTGAGATTTTGTTTCCTTAATGAAAAAGAGCTGGTCTAGGAGGGGTACAACTCGATTCGTCCTAATCCCTTGATTTCGAATCTTAAGGCTAGTAAAATGATGTCCAAGGGGTTATTATGTCATCTTGTGAGTGTTAATGATTTAGATCATGACATTCCTTTTATAGACTCAGTGCCTGTAGTGAATGAGTTCCAACATGTATTTCTTGATGATTTGCATGGAGTTCCTCCCCCTCGAGAGATTGACTTTGGTATCGACATAGAACCCGATACTAAACCAATTTCAATTCCTCCTTACAGAATGGATCCAGCTTAACTCAAAGAGTTGAAGCTGCAGTTAAAAGATCTCCCTGATAATGGTTTCATTCAGCCGGGCATATCCCCTTGGGGCACTCTAGTGTTGTTTGTGAAAAAGAAAGATGGAACCCTTAGAATGTGTATCAATTATCGGAAGATCAACAAAGTCACTATCAATAATAAGTATCCACTTCCCAGAATAGATGACTTGTTCGATCAGCTTCAACGGTCTAGTTTCTTCTCGATGATTGATCTTCATTCAGGGTACCATCAGCTTAGGGTTAGGGATGGAGATATCCCACACAACCTTTTGTACCCGTTATGGTCACTATGAGTTCCTAGTTATGTCATTTGGTCTCACGAATGCGCCTGCTGTATGTATGGATTTCTTGAACAGGGTGTTCCGTGAATACCTTTACTCTTTTTTCATAGTATTCATTGATGACATCCGAAACTACTCTAAGACCAAGGAAAAGCATGAACAACATTTGAGACTAACCTTGCAGGTACTTAGACAACATCAACTGTATGCCAAATTCAGCAAGTATGAATTCTGGCTTAGATCAGTGACCTTCTTGGGTCATGTTGTGTCCGACAAAGGTGTGGAGGTAGATCCTAGGAAGACTGAGTCTGTTAAGAACTGGCCCAAACCTCTAACTCCGACTGATATTCATAGCTTTCTAGGATTGGATGGTTACTACCGCAGGTTCGTGGAGGGTTTTTCTTCCATTGCTGCTTCACTGACATCTTTAACTAAGAAGAAGGCTAAGTTTGAATGGACGGAGACTTGCGAAAAGAGTTTGCAGGAGCTCAAGGACAGACTCACTTCAGCCCCGATGCTTACTTTGCCTAAGTGTAGTGAGAATTACATTGTTTATTGTGATGCATCTAGGGTTGGTTTGGGTTGTGTTCTTATGCAGGGTGGTAAGGTGATAGATTATGCGTCCAGACAACTCAAGGTTCATGAAAAGAAATATCCCACCCATGACCTGGAGTTGGCAGCTGTCGTGTTTGCACTGAAAATGTGGAGGCACTACTTGTATGGAGTGCATGTGGATGTGTTCAGATACCACAAAAGTCTCCAGTACGTGTTCACATAGAGAGAGTTGAATCTACGTCAGTGGAGGTGGTAGGAGCTGTTGAAGGACTATGACATAAATGTCCACTACCATCCAGGTAAGGCTAATGTTGTAGCTCATGCTTTGAGTAGGATGGGCATGTGAAGTACATCCCCCGTTGAGGATGAGAAGAAGGAGTTGGTGAAAGATATACATAGAATGGATAGACTGGGTGTGCGGTTAGTTGACTTTATTAGTGGGGGTGTTTCAGTTCATCCTAGTTTTGAATCATCCTTAGTAGTTGAAGTCAAGGAGGGTCAGCATCTTGATCTTGTGTTTATGGAGCTAAAGGACTCAGTGTTAGTTAAGATGAATGAGTCTTTTGCTTTTGGAGATGACGACATACTTAGGTACCAGGACAGGATGTGCGTACCACATGTGGATGATTTGTGGACCAGGATCATTGCAGAGGCCCATGGTTCCAGATATTCCATACATCCAGGTTCCACAAATATGTATCATGATCTTAAGCAAATCTATTGGTGTTATGGCATTAAGAAGGACATTGCAGAATATGTGGCCAAGTGTCCTAATTGTCAACAAGTTAAGGTAGAACATCTTAAGCCTGGCAATCTTACTCAGATTATTGAGGTTCTGACTTGGAAATGGCAGTCCATTAATATGTACTTCGTGGTTGGTCTTCCGAAGACTATGAGATAGCATGACTCCATATGGGTTATTGTGGACAGGATGACTAAGTCTGCCCACTTTATCCCAGTGAAGTCTACTTACAGAGTCAAGGATTATGCGAGACTCTAGAATGATGGGATTGTGAGATGGCATGGGGATTCTTTGTCTATCATTTCAGATAGAAGAGCTCAGTTCACTTCACATTTCTGTAGATCCTTCCAGAAAATCTTAGGCACACAGGTGAAGCTTAGTACTTCCTTTCATCCTCAGACTGATGGGCAGGCAGAGCGCACCATTCAGACATTGGAGGATATGTTCAGGGCGTGTGTGATTGACTTCAGGGGTAGTTGGGACGACCATCTTCCGTTGATAGAGTTCTCGTATAATAATAGCTATCACTCTAGCATTGGCATGGCACCGTTTGAGGCATTGTACGGTAGAAGGTGTAGGTTTCTAGTTGGGTGGTTCGAGGTTGGAGAGTCATCCATCTTGGGTCCAGAGATCATTCATGAGGCCTTAGAGAAGGCCAGGGTGATTAGGGACAGGTTTTCTACTGCTTAGAGTCGACAAAAGTCTTATGCAGACAACAGAAAATAGCCCTTCGAGTTTGATGTTGTTGACTAGGTCTATTTGAAGATATAACCTATGCAAGGGGTGATGAGGTTTGGTAGGAAAGGGAAGTTGAGTCCGAGGTATGTTGGGCTATATGAGATCCTACAGCGTGTGGGTGAGGTAGCCTATGAGTTGGCATTGCCTGCGGAGCTAGCTTCTGTTCATCCAGTCTTTCATGTCTCTATGTTAAAGAAGTGCCTAGGTGATACATCATCAATTCTACCTATTGAAGATTTGGGGGTTGATTAGAATTTGTCCAATGATGAGGTAGCTGTTGAGATTTTAGATAGACAGGTCAAGCGGCTGAGGAACAAGGAGATTGCCACAGTGAAGGTATTGTGGAGGAATCACCCTGTTGAGGGTTCTACATGGGAGGCCGAGGTTGATATGACATCCCGCTACCCTCATCTTTTCAGCTCTCGAGGTTAGACTTCCTACTCTTAAGTCTAAGTTTCCTTATATCTCCATTCTTTGTTGCTATAGCTTGATTGTGTATAGTAACTATGTTATGATCTAACTGGCATACGCTAGATAGTTAGTAGTGTCATTCGGGGACGAATGTTCCTAAGGGGGGGGGGGATAATGTAACAACCCTAAAAATGAATATGCTAAGTAATGCGTAATGTGTCTAGACTGCCTACAATTAGACTGGGTTCACACGGATTAATACGCATAGAACCAGACCTCTGAGCCCTTGTGACAGCCAAGCCAAAAGTTAGTTGAGAAAGGAAAGGTTGGGCCCATCCATGTAGGGCTCCTGAATATGAAGATTTACCTGGATGAGTCTTTACCGGACTTGAAAAGGGAAAATTTTAAGTTTTGAGGGTCTAGGGGTAAAATGGTCTTTTTCCAGACTAAGGGTAGTATCATAATTACCCTAAATATGTAATTAATTATTTAATTAATAAAATGGAGGGGCATTTTAGGGAGAGAGGGCCAAAAATTGTCCTTTGAGTGAAGTCTTGCTCCACCCTGGTTCGAACCTAGGTGGAAGCAATGATTTAAATTTTTATTTAAATTGTTACGTAATTTAATTAATTAATATTTATTGGCTGATTTAAAATAAAAGTGAAATCAGATTTTTTTAAATATTTGAAAGAGACCTAGTTGACTAAGTCTAAACTACTTCACCTCTTTTAACTCTCTTTCACGTTTAACTTTCTCTCTCTCTCTCACGTCAATATCTCTCTTCTGTTTCACGTTCTCTCTTCCAAAAACACAAGTGCTGATCAGTAACTAAAAATTGTTCACACTTAAAGAACTTTCACGTTAAACACTTATTCAAAACATTACAAAAAACGTTAGGTAAAGAGACGAGTTTTTGCGTCGAGTTAGTCTTGAAAATTTTGGACTTAGACAAAATTTTGGAGAAGGTTTGGGCAGCAAGTTCAAGGTTTGAACGTCAAAATAAGGGATCGGTTTTCTTACTCTTGGTCCTTTTCCCAAGAGACCCTTAAGGTTCAGAAGAATCTATTCCGAAAACTAGGGTTGTTCTTCGTTGCATGTCCTTGTCACTATCTCCCATCGAATCATAGGTTAGGTATGTTTGCTTGTAGCAATTAAGAATTAATGTGTTTTGGTGATGATTAAGTTTATGTATGTATGTTCGGAATTATGTGAATATTGAGCATGTTGTCCGAAATTAAGTGAAAAATGATGTGTGTGCATTTTGTAGGGGTGATATACTCTTGGATTCAAGTTCGACAAATGACATGTTTATGTTTGTATTTCATGTGCACAAACTTGCTAAATCGTGATGTTCATAAGTGATGTAAAAATGCTGATTTTAGTGCAAACTAATAGTCAATTAAATCCATGAAAATGCACCCAAAGAACTCACTAAAAACTACTTAAAACGTTTAAACAGTCAAAGTGAAAGAGGTGAGAAACTAGACCGCAAAAATTTCCAGAATCTTGTTGATGAGTTCGACCAAGCTAAGGGGATTATCATGCTATGTACAAATGAATTGATATATGTGAGGCCAGTGAGAATTAAACCCGTGACCTCACCATGTTAAAAATCATTGAAAAAATGTGAAAAAAAGAGAAGGTGGCATGTGGGATTCAAATCCATATGACTTTATCCGAAAATGAAATAAAAAAAATAAGAAATGAAAGGAGTGGGATTCGAACCAACCACCTCTCAATCAGATTTAATGAGGAATAAAAAGAAAGATAAAAGGTTGAGGCGTGTGGGAATCGAACCCACAACCTCTATGCAGAACCAAGAAGAATTAAGGAGAAAGATTAAAGTGGGACTGTGCGGGTTCGAACCCACACCCCCTCGGCCAAAAGGAGAGAAATTAAAGAGAAGGTAATAAAAAGAAAATGAGGTTTTTGGGATTCGATCCCACATCCTCTCAGTTCGAATGAGCAAAATTTTAAGAGAGAAATTATGGAAAAAAATAAAATGGAGGCGTTGGGGCTCAATCTTGGGTCCCCAAGCCGTATGAACCAAAAATAAAATAAATGAAGAATAAGTGTTGTCCAAGGGATTCGAAATCGGGTTCCCTTGCCAAAATTCCATATTGATATATAAGTCATAGGTGAATTAAATGTTCAAGAATAATGCTGCCTACTAAGATTGAAATCGATATCTTGGCATACATACAAGATGCATAAGTCTTGTATCACATAATATTAGGAAGATATGAATCACTTAAATGAACTATGAATGAATCCTCATGGCTGGTATGTATAGACCCACAAGTCTAGAATACATTTAGAAGTCAGTTAACCTAAGATGTATGTAATGAAATGATGAAATGAACAATGAAATGATGAAACCCTAGAGGGGTTAAGTAAGAGTGTGAAACACACCAAATGGCCAAGTGAATTGGCATATGATGAAATGAACATTCACGTAATAAGGGGTGAGTAACTATGAAGAGCAAATGTGCTAAAGTTAATGAATGTGGTGACAACATGATAAGAGGCTAATGTAAAAGATGATAGCAATCTCAAATGAGCCTAAGTAAATGTTACCAAAACGTACTCACCCATGAGAGTGTAAAGCAAATTAAGAGACCAGTCTCTATGAATGCTCTAATAAAAGTATTGGGAATAATAAATACTTAAATACGAATGATGAGATGAGAAATCATATATTGAGATATTATGTCCTCATACTAGAAGCCATCTTCCATGACGTATGAGTTGATTGTAATGGAACTTTATACTGAGCACCGATAGACTAGCTATGAACGATGATGCCTTATTTCGTGAAGGGCGGAGGTTCACGTAACTCTCATGAGATGAGACTGTCCGACATGCCGGGTATGGGTCTCCTTATATCTCCTAGTTTTCGAACCTATAATGTCAATATAGGAATATGGCAGGGTTCAATTTCCATGTACGCTAGCATGTTTTGGGTCACTTTGGCCGGTGATGCCACCTCTTTTTGGTGTGGGGGAGACACAGGATTTCATGATGCTCACATGATCTATGTCGGTTAAAGTAAAAGTTCCTAATGAATGAATGAGGCCAACCTCAAATGATGCACATAATTAAATGAATGATACTAAGGTGTTAGTATAGGATGATTAAGAGGTGAGCTAGACTTAAGTAATGACACTAGGTCATTATTGATCATTGAACAGCGAACCTGATGAAAGTCTGAAACTACATCCTAGGTATAGCTGGTGTTCACACTAGCCTATGAACGAAATAAAATGAAATACATACGAATGAATGAAGCAGACTCTGTGTTTTCTAATGAAGGCTCCCTACTTGAGGTCCCATATGTTGAGCCCTCATTTTGGGAAGTCATAAGTCAAGTCCATGATTCCAAGTCTCATGGTATATGAATGAATGATATGAAAGATGTTATGTGCTATATGCAAAATGATATGTGCTATGTGTAAGATGTTCTGTGCTGTGTGCAATATGATAAGTATGATGATGCATGTTACTCTCATGGAATGAATTTCCTAATCCAAATTTGGAAAAAGGCTCACTAACTTTCCTAACACCATCTTGGCAAGTCCATTGACTTGACTGTCCATAATCATGGTGTGTGCTTGCGTATACCTATACTTAGTACAAGTGTGTACTAATCCCATACAATTCTACAATTTTAGGTGCTGGCACAGGTGGACGCTAGAGCTTACAGGTTGCCGTTGCAGCTATCCGGATGTGGAGCTTTCATCCGGATTTGGTAGGCCCTCATGCTTTCGAGGATTTCTACCGTTATTATCTAGCTTAGATGTAGGCTATAACTAGTGGATAATGTTCCACTAGCGTTTCTTTCCACATTTGTTTAGATTTTGTATTGGTGCCGTTTTGTTAAAAATACATTCAATAAAATTATGAACTTATTCTTTCATTTGATTATCTATTTATTATATGGTTGATTTGTGAACGCCTATGATATTAAGTAGTATGTATACATGTACATTGAGAAACAAAAATTTTCAAATTTTCCGCTAAAATAACCTAGATGAAGTAAGGATGACGTATGCAGGCTTGTCTCCGACCTCTGAGAGGTCAACGACGCCGATTTCGTGTTGGGTCTAGATTCTGATACTGACATTTTCCTAGCACTATACTACCCAGTTTCCAAAAATCTCAACCACAAAGATAGAGTGAACAACTTTGTGGCACTACCTGGGGAGTCAGTGAGTAGCTCTTGGGACAGATTTACTGCCTACGTGAGAGGTGTCCAAAACCACTCGCATTAATGATGAGTCATTGAAAAAGTACTTCTATCGGGGACAAGATGATAATAATACGACAGTGCTTGATATTATTGCGGTTGGTTCTTATGGTGAGTGTACATATGCAGAGATCAAAAAGAAGTTGGAGAAATATCTTGCAACAATAAGGATTGGAGTATTAGGAAGTCGCACACTGGGAGAAACACCTTTGCAGTGCAAGCTACACACAATCCGACAACAGATGAGATTCGTGAAGATATGGCGCAAATGAGAACTGAGCTTGAGTTGCTATTGAAACATGTCACTAGAGGTGTAGATAAAGTAAATGCAGTGAATTAATTGACTAAACCACCACCGCTAGAAGATGAACACTATTATCAAGAGGATACTAACGCGGTGAATTATCAGACGAGGGTTTCCGACCGAATTCTCAAGGATCCAATCAATAGAACAAGCGTCAAGGTCAAGGAAATAAAGTTTGGAACTATGGGAAATTACAACAGAGAGGGCTACTATGTTCAGATGGAAACTACAACTGAGACAATAACTTCAACCGGGGTAACTATGGTAATAAAAATGATCAAAGTGGGCCCTATGTTTTGCCTTAAAATCGTAAGTTGCTCCAAGGGATTGTGGAGGTAGTATGGTACGAGTTAAAGATACGTTGCAGAAGATGATGAGGAGGTTTGATCCTAGTAATGAACACGCCAAGGAATTGAGAGGTGATTTGTCTAATATTGCACAAAAATTTGATGCACATGCGGTCTTGATTAAGCATCTTGAGTTAAGAATGGCCCAATTATCCACTACTGTGAACCCATGACAACCGAGCACTCTTCCTAGCAATACCATTCAAAATCCTTAAAATGATTGACATTGCATGACAAACACTACTCGAGCAGGTAAGAAAACCATTGATCCACCTATGCCGTCTGTGGTAGTGGATGAGATGAGAAAAGATGAAGAGGTAGTGGAAACTAGTGGTGAATTAGTGGACAAAGCGGTGAAAGCAGCAGAGGTACCCCAAAAAGATCCCTATTCCTAGACCACCACCACCATTCCCTCAAATATTGGTGAAGAAGACTGAGGATGGTAAATAAGGCGTTTTATCACTATGTTGAAACAACTTTCCATTAATGTCCCTTTTATAGAAGCTTTAGAGTAAATTCCATGTAATGCCAAGTTCATGACGGATATGTTTACAAAGAAGAGATCGGTATGTTTTGAGGTTGATGACCGAATGCACCATTGTAGTGCTATTGCTACAAGGTCTCTTGTCCAGAAAGAAGAAGATTTGGGCGCTTTCACTATTCTATGTACCATCGGTTTGTTACACTTTGCTAAATCACTATGTGATCTCGCTGAGTTATAAATCTCATGCCTCTCTCTATTTATAAGAAATTTGGTTTGGGTGACCCAAAGCCCACTGCAACGTGGTTACTGATGGCTGATCAAACAGTGAAAAGACCTATTGGGATACTCCATGATTTGCTCGTGAAGGTGGAGTCGTTTATATTTTCGACCAATTTTTTGATTCTTTACTATGAGGTGTATTTTGAGGTGCCTATTATTATTGGTAGGCCGTTCCTTTCTACTGGTCGCACCTTGGTTGATATGGAAAAAGGGAAGATAAAGTTTACGTTGAACAATAAAGAAACAACTTTCAACATTTGCAGGTCCATGAAGTAATGTGGTGAGCTCTAAACGGTATCTGATATATCCTACATGGTTGAGAGTACGTCAGAGGTACAAAACAAGGAGCACCTTGGTGTTGAGGCACTAGCGGCAGTAATCATTAATTTTGAGAGTGATGGTATTGAAGAGTATGAGTCATTGGTTGTGGCACTTCAACGAGGTGAATTTTTGTCAAAAGCAAAGAAATTGGAGTTAGATATGAAGCATCGCGAGTCTCCACCCTTGAGACCATCTTTTGGGGTGGCTTCAAAACTAGAGCTTAAGGCTCTACCAACTCATATGGTATGTATTTTTTGGGAGAGATGATAGTTTGCCGGTAATCATTGCATCAGATTTGAATGTGCAACAAGTAGAGTGTTTTTTAGAAGTGTTAAAGAGGCTAAAACAAGACATGGTTGGACAATTGTTGATATTATAGGGATTCCACCCGGTATTTGTTCACACAAAATCCAACTCATTCCCTATCACAAGCCAAGTATTGAGAACCAAAGACGTTTGAATCCACCTATGAAAGAGGTAGTGAACAAGGAGATCATTAAGTGGTTAGATGCAGGAGTGATATATCCTATTGCAGACAGTAGTTGGGTATTCCCTGTTTAGTGTGTGCCCAAAAAGGGGGGAATGATAGTAAAGCCTAATGAGAGGAATGAACTTGTTCCAATGAGGCCGGTGATTAGATTGGAGAGTTTTTATGGATTACCGGAAATGGAATTCATGGACTGAGAAGGACCATCTCCCACTGCCCTTCATGGATCAGATGTTAGATAGACTCTCAGGAAAAGAATGGTATTGTTTTCTTGATGGTTATTTGGGTTAAAATTAAATCTCTATTGCCCAGAGGATCAAGATAAGACCACCTTTACTTGCCCTTATGGGACGTTCATATTCAAACAGATGCCTTTTGGGTTATTCATCGACCGACCACTTTCCAGAGATGTATGATGTCGATATTCTCTGATAAGGTTGAGGACACTATTGAGGTATTTATGGATGATTTTTCAGTAGGTGGCGACTCCTTTGGTCGGTGTTTGAGTCATTTGGCCGAGGTTCTCAAAAGATGTGAAGAATACAATCTTGTGCGTAACTGGGAGAAATGTCACTTTATGGTGAAATAAGGTATAGTATTGTGGCATCGCATCTCGGAGAAGGGGATAGAAGTTTATTGAGCGAAACTTGAAGTTGTAGAGAGACTTCCTACACCCATCTCTGTAAAAGGTGTGAGAAGTTTTCTGGGATATGCGGGCTTCTAATGGAGGTTTATTCATGATTTCTCAAGAATTGTACATCCTCTGTGCAAATTACTTGAGAAGGAATATAAATTCTATTTTGATGAATCTTGTCTGAAGGCGTTTGGAGAGTTGAAAGAGAAGTTGGTGTCCGCACCCATAATTATTTCCCCAGACAGGAGTAAGCAATTTTAGGTGATGTGTGATGCTAGTGGGGTTGCTCTTGGTGTGGTATTGGGACAAAGAAGGGATAAAATCGGTCACCCTATCTATTATGAAAGTAAGGCCCTAAATGAAGCACAAAAAAATTACACCGCGACTGAACAAAAACTCCTTGCGGTGGTATTTGCTTTCGATAATTTTTGCTCCTATTTGCTTGGCACGAAAGTCATAGTGCTTACTGATCAATACGCTTTACGGTATTTGATGGGAAAAAAGGATAAGAAACCAAGATTGATTAGATGGGTGTTACTATTACAAGAGTTTGATTTTGAGGTGAAATATAGAAAAGGGACTGAAAATCAAGTTGGCGATCACTTGTCCAGATTGGAGGATGAAGCTATGCTAGAGTTGGGCAAAAAGGCTTAAAGTGATGATGCCTTCCCTGATGAGCATGCATTGGCCGCTTCTTATGACTTGATTCCATGGTTCGCCGATTTTGTGAAATATCTGGCCAGTGATATAGTACCATCAAAGTTGTCCTTCCATCAGAGAAAAAATTTGATGCCTGATGTGAAAAAATACTTTTTGGATGAGCCTTACTTATCACGGAGTGGTGCTGATGGGATTATTCTTCGTTACGTGCCAGATGTTGAGATGCTAAGTGTTTTGGAGGCATGCACTTCTCGCCTGTGGGTGGGCATCATAGTGGTATCTGGACTTCCCACAAGATTTTGCAGTGTGGGTATTATTGGCCAACCATTCACTAAGATGCTTATGAGTTCGCCAAGTCATGTGATAGGTTCCAAAGAGATGGAGGAATTTCTAAGAGGCAAGAGCTCCCTTTAAATCCTATTCTAGTGGTTGAGTTGTTAGATGTATAGGGAATTGATTTTATGGAACCGTTTGTGAGTTATCATTTAATGAAATATATACTTGTGGCGGTGGACTATGTGTCAAAGTAGGTGGAAGCCATAACACTTGCCAACAATGAAGGGAAGAGTGTCACCGCGTTCTTGAAGAAGAACGTCTTCTCCAGATTTGGCACACCTAGGGCCATTATTAATAATGGGGGATCTCATTTTTGGAACAAATTGTTCAAAGGGCTATTTGGAGAAATATGGGGTTCGCCACAATGTAGCCACTCCGTACAATCCACAGACTAGTGGGCAAGTTGAGGTGTTCAATAGAGAAATCAAGTAGATCCTGTCGAAAATGGTGAATTCTAATAGAACGGATCGGTCAAAAAGGCTTGATGATGCTCATTGGGCGTACATGAGTGCATACAATACCCCCATAGGTATGTCTCCAGACAAACTTGTATATGGGAAGGATTGTTACTTGCCAGTTGAGTTAGAGCACAAGGCCATGTCGGTAATGAAGAAACTGAAGATGGATTGGAATGAAGCAGTGGATCAGAGACCTTATGGGTTGAATAAGCTTGATGAGTTTTGCCTAAATCATATGAAAGTTCAGCCATCTACAAAGAGAAGATGAAGAACTACCATGACCAAAAGATTGGAAAGCGAGAATTTGCGGTTGGGGACTTGGTGCTTCTATTCAACTCTAGGCTACGCTTGTTTTTGGGGAAACTCAAGTCCAAGTGGAATAGGAAATTCCTTATCACTAAAGTGTTCCTAGTTGATTGGTTGAGTTGGAGAACTAGGAGGGTGCAAAGTTCACAGTCAATGGGAAAAGAATCAAGATCTACCTAGGGCATGCAGAGAGTGTCCATGAAATAGTTGAAGCATATGTTCTTGATGAAGTCTTAGTAATCAAAGATCTTGCGTCGTGCCGCGATGTTAAATCAAGTGCTTCTTGGGAGGCGAACCAAGGTGTATCCTCTATCCAACAATATGTTTTTCTTTTCTTTGCAGGAATAGTTGCATTCCCTTGTTTCATTTTTGGTTTACTCATCTTTATGCGTTCTATTTTTTTAGTGTGTTGGCTAGAGAATAGTTTAGGGTCTATTCATACAATATGTCAAGAAACACACAAAAAGAGTAGCTTAATGGGTGTTCAATGTGCAGGGACCAAACCCAAGAATTCTGCAAAAATTGTTCTGGTGCACAAATCTATGGACCAACCGACGGGTCATCGTTCAATCAATGTACCGTCGATGGTGTCTATAGATCCAATGTATGTCTTGAAATTTTGTCTAAGTATGTATGCTATTGATGGTCTAGTGGATGGTCCGTTGTTTGACTTACAGACCGTCGATGGGGTATCGTTAGTTCAAAGAACCAGTGACCCGAATCGACCGGATATATTAAAAAGAAACCTTTCAGTCAACCTCCAAAGATCTTTTCAAATTCCCTCCCAACCATTTCCCTCCCCTTATTCCCTTCCTTTTCCATTAACTCCCCATATCCCCCTTCCATTTTCTTCACAATCCCAAACTCTCACCAAATCCCCAAACCCTACCCTCC
Organism: Solanum pennellii; assembly: GCF_001406875.1. Classification (NCBI taxonomy): domain Eukaryota; kingdom Viridiplantae; phylum Streptophyta; class Magnoliopsida; order Solanales; family Solanaceae; genus Solanum; species Solanum pennellii. The sequence goes on along the minus strand of NC_028648.1, from coordinate 28,844,260 downwards.
CTAGATTCTACTCCGTCTCCCTTCTTTCGTCCTGTCGCTGTTTGAAGGCAAGAACGTAGGTTGGTTGTTGAGAAGATCACACACTCAATCACTCCATTACTTATTTCAGGTATTTCAATTCCATTGGCTCAATGAATTCTCATTCATTTGCTGTTGGAAACGCAAAATTTGTATGTGGTTCTTGAATTAGGGGCAAAAATTGCTTGTTAACTTGTTAAATTATTGGTACTATGTCCCTTGGAATGATAGAAAGTGAATGGGTTGGGGGTGTAGTCTGCGTAAAAACAAACTGATTATTGACATTTCGACTTAGGTTTAAAAGCATCGTAGAATGCGAGATCGAAACTAGAGAAAATGAAACCCTAAGGATAAAGAATTGGTCTTGTACTTATTGCTAATGTTTGGTGAACCTATGATTTGCTGAAACCTGTCTCTGATGAACATCACGAGACCCCGTCTACGGACCGTCGTTTGATCGACTGACCATCGATGGGGTCTATCAATGGCTAAATTTTAAAAAATGCTGACTTTGAACAGACGGAAGTTACTATGGTCCGTCGATTGATCAACGAGCCATTCTGCACATCCGTAGTTTCTAACTAAAACCTTGATTTGTGAGAAATTGAGAATTATTTTAAGTGTAAGTCGATGGAAGTGGACTACGGTTCATCTATTATCGATGGGTCATTCTGTACGTCCATTGTTTCTAACTGAGAGGGCTGTGGAATGAGGGTTACAAAAATTTCCTAAGTGTCCACCGATGGACACTATCGACGGACTGTTGATTCATCGACGGGCCATCGATAGTGCCCGTCTCCTAGTACTGTAATTTTGCAATGGCCTGTGTTGTGTGTTTCAAGGTTCTGGTTTGATTATTTTACTTGTGTAGGTTGATTTCAATGATACTAACCAAGTTCCTTCCATGTAGTTATGTCCCCCTTACCAGACATTGTCTATTCTAGGGGGAAATCTAAGTCTGTAGCACCATCCCGGCAGATGATTGGCACGTCCAATCATGAGCGGGATCCGAAATACGTGCACCCTGGCACCTATACCCCTACACGGTCTTCTAGAGCCACTAGGGGTAACCTTGAGAAGGTGTCGTTTGGCATAGTCACTTCCTCCCAGTTTGATGAGAAGTGCACACTGACCGGCACACCGTCTGGGTATGGCTCGTCTTCCGAGGGAGCGTCTGGCTCCGAAGAGGCTTCATGTTCAGAGTTGTCCCATTCTATGGGGTTGAATGAAGACACTTCATCCGGTTCCGGATCACTTGGATCCACTCTCCTAGATGTTCCTTCTCTCCATGCCTCGTCTGATGTGGCTTAGATTTCAGAGTCTGCTCCGACACCCCAAGATGAGGTCCCTGCACCGGTTCTTGACGAGCCCAACCGGTGGTGCATCGATGGTCAGTATCAGATCTATAGGGACGCCAAGATGCTGAACGACAGGATAGTGATGACTCGGTTGGTGACAATCGAGCGGCGAGTTCTTACATGTAGTCTTCACAAAGTCCCTGAGGTGCAGAACCTGTTTACCCGCCACAGGCTTTAGTGGATGCCTCGTAGTCTTGAGACAATATCGGGCAGGTTGTTTGAGAGTTCTACACCTCATATGTGGCGACTCTCAGATGTTCTTCGTACAGGCGAGAGAAACATGTCAAATAGGACCCACTCACAGAGGTTCTAGTTCGAGGATTCCAGGTGGACATTTCTTCTACCTCCATCCGCCGCTTCCTGTATGGTGTGTCCACTGGTGCCGTGAGGGATCCCCTTACTCCAGAGTTCGATTATAGGTGGGATTTGGTCAAGAGTAGCCACTTTCAGCGGAGCAGAGATAAGAGAGAGTCCACCAAGAGGTGGATTGCACAAAAACTCTCTATTGACAGTGAGGGAGCAGACTGGATGTTGGACCCAGAGGCCTTATCAAGAAGGCCAACCTCACCTTTGCAGCACTTTGCATGCAAAACACTAGGGAAGAATTGTTATAGCTAGGAATACGACATTATGAACCTATGGGAGCACTTATACCCCAGTTTGTCTCACAACTTGATAAACACCAAAGATTTACTCCTGTTACTTGTTTAATTTAGCAATATTGAAAGACTTTATTTTGACAAACCCTACCTTTAATTACTCATTTTCGTAAAGGACTTGACTAAATAGAAGTCATCGTACATTGAAGTTAAGTCTAAACCATTTTCCTCGTCAGATCGACCCCAACCTAATAGTTGGGTTCTTTACTTGATACCATCGCTTATACTTCTTTAGGGAAGTGTGATTTGAGCGTATCAATAGGCACATAAGGAAAAGATAGGGATATCTCACTCCCAACAACCATACTATTCTCCATACTCCCTTACATGGGAAAACCCATCTAAGGTCAACATGAACAAACCATAAGGATCTCAATAAAATAACCCTCAACCTAACAAACACCATTCTCACACAACTCTTAAATTCACCATGTCTCTTGAAGCAACAACATCAATCAAGCCTAACTCATGAACACCAAAGAATCTCAAAAAGCCTCATCATCTAGCCACAACATCCTTACTAGGAAAAACTCATACTAGCTCTTTCAAACATCACCTTCTCCCATTCTAAGGTCGGATGAAGACAACATTATACCTTCATATTCATCAAACCTATACATTCCTAACACCCCATTTCATTATCTCCTTCAACTTATCTCAAAACTCAACCTAACTAAGCTAGGTTCTACCAACAATACACCCATTCATAAGGCAACTCATTCAATCCTAAGGTCAATATGGCAACCTTGCACCTCATATCCACCAAGTCACCAAGCAATAGTTTGAATAAAAACCACCCTTTTCTCTCCCTAAATCCTACAACACAACCCTCATAAGGGAATCCCACTCAAAGGACCCACATAAGGAACAAGGGAAAGACATCATAGAGCAAAAAACATAGTCAAGACTTGAATAATGAAGAAGTGAAACTTTGTTAGCCCACAATATCCTCATATAAATAATGTGGTGTGCTTCACATTATGAACAAGACTCTACAAGATATGGTTTTTGAGAAAACCTAAGACCATCTAAAATGGTACGCGACTACCACCCTAGGCGTCACATGGTGTACTTGACCTCTTGGAGGTCTAATACAAGTCTCTTAGCATTCATTCATCACGTGGGTATTAAAAGTAGTGCAGAATTAAAAATTTTATAAATAAAGTAAATAAGGAAACATTTTTTCATTTGGTGAAATGAGTGGACACTATCCTATTCAACCATCCACCCTCAAGAAGCATTCTAAGGCTACCTAAGATGGACTCACATGTTACCTCCTAGAAATCAATCACATTCACCATAAGAGAAAGACATAACATAATCATAATCATCATATATGGAGCATCACCTAGGATAACTGTAAGTCACACTAGTGCAATGTGAAAGTACATCCCATTATACTACTCCCATATTGTACTCTTTTGGAACCGCCCTAGACAAGGCACATGGTATTCAACAAGTTATAATACCTTAATTACATTAGAAATAAAACCAACACAGTTCATTAACACTAGACATACAATCAACTTACTTCATTAACACCATATAGAAACACATTCATTCATTGACATTACAAGGAAATACCAAGACTCCCTTTAAATGCCTACATGTGTAATGCATAAATGGCATCTCATTCCACCACCTACCCTAAGTAGTACACCCTTAGAAAGACCTAGTTCATTACATTCTTTTGTACGGGTTAGCTTTAATTGACATAGACCATGAGTGCTTAACATGGAATCTCAGTATTACCCCTACCGGATGTGGGATCCCTACTTGCCTAAGGTAGGGTCATTCTTTTATCCTCTCCATGGAATACCACTAGCTCCTTTGCGGGTGCATAGTTTTGGGATAAGGAGATTGCTTCTAGGTAATACACCTCTATTAATGGAGAGTACCTATCTCTAGATATTATCACTAAGTACCAGACCTCTACTTATGGGAGAGTACTCACCTGTATCATATCCTGTCAGTGCTAATTATTAATCCCCACTAAGTATTAGACTTTCATTACATTCATTAACTATAGGTTAAGGGATTTTAACTTAGTAATCTACCTCTACTCACGGAAAGAATACTCATCCCAAACTATCATTCATTCATTGGAAAGCTCATAGAAATATTGAGGTTGATACTAGACACTATACCTCTACTCACAGAGAGTGCCACCCTTAATGTCTCCCCTTCATTCATTAGAGTTCTATTAGGAAAACCTTTCAAGAGCCACACATTCATTACATCTTTTGTTAGGTTAATTCATTCATTCTTGTGTATGTATATGTGAGAAAGCCTTTCACGTAACCACCATTTTCCATGAAAATGTCTTCTAACATGATAATACTACATTCATCATAATCCACACAGAAGTTATACTTCATATTCACATTATACTCCAATAATCATAATATCTTCAAGAACCATATGCCTATCTTCACAATACATCTCTATACATATGCATTATAAAATAACTTTACTTAACCTTAAATGTCTAAAAGGCCTTAATCACAATACACATTCATGAACATATAAAATAGCTAAACACCGCCACCATAAGTGGACCATACCACACATTAGCAATTCTATAAGAACTAGAACAATTTTGGTCAACTTACCCTTCATCCAAGCCATGATCACCTTTTCTCAATTATTCAACAATTCATCATAATATGGAATGAATAACAATAGATAACAACAATACAACACAATAAAAAGACAAATCTAACAATATCCAATAACATTCATCAAACCCACTTTGTAGGCCAATTGGCGAGATTTGGACAAATAATGGGTTCTTCAAGGAATTCCATTAAAATCATCCTAAAAACCTTGAGTCAAAATTAATAAATCAGTATCACGACATAGAAATTTTTTTATCAATGAACCCATGCATAAAATAGAAATTTGGAAAAATTGACCATTGATTCACTTTTGAAAACCTTTGAACTGGACTGCTTTAATAAGAGGTTATTTAAGAGTGAAGGATCACCATACCATAGGTTTAGGAAGCCCACAAAATTTTTATTGAAACTTTTAGATTTAACCTTCTTCCTTAGAGCTTGAATGTACTTAAATGAAGGATTTGAATAGAGAGAATTTTAAATTAGAAGTGAGAGTAATTGGGTTATTGATTTGGCCATTTGTTTTTGTGAGGGAATGGGTGTAAAATGAATCAAATTCAATATATAATACACCTCCAAAATAGAAAAACACCCCTACATTAATTGGACCTTTTTAATGAAGTCTAAGTTGACTTGTAAACGACGTGACCAAATCTGGGCAGCAACTGCGCGATGCACAGGCACCTCCCAGAACTATTTATCGAAACCATTTTGAGGTAGAAAGGTTCATGAAAATTCTGCGACACAGGGAAAACTTTTGTTCTTTGATTGCTGGGCGCACGACGTGGGTTGGACTTCAAAATTGGCCTTCCTGCACGCTGCCATGACAACTTCTTGGTCAAACCTTTGGTCCTCCTCAAGGATCGTTAGGTTGGTCATTGGGGAGTCGTTAACTTCCAAACTCTTTACAACTGGCTTCAATGGCTGAATTTCATTATTTTAACAAGTTATTAACTCATAAAACTCATGTAATGCTCTAATTTATCCTAGTTCATTTTGAGGGCGTTTCAATACTTTCCCTCAAAGAAGACATTCATCCTCGAATGACTCTAAAACACTTTCAAGGACTAAATGACTCAACTAACAGCTCACAACACACATCATCACATATACAACTTCATAGTAAATGCACAAAAGTTACAAGGAACACCAAATTCACATCACTATACACTCAAGGCAATACAAGCTAGTTTGGAACTATCTCCACATTTCATATTGCACATATATTTCATCATTTTCATTGTATTATGGAGGAACTACCTTCTCAAAATTTAGATCCATTATTAGGCCAAATATGCGATAAATTTCAAACCACACATAGGCATAATCGACATGACCACTCATGAGGCACATAAGAAATTTTACCAGATGCACATTCACATGGGAAGTACATAGATCAATTGCTAATTTTATCATAAAATTATCAAGGGCATGCAATATATTATCATAAAAGGTACTCATAACATAAGGAGACATGCAATTCTTCATCTTATGCAAGACTCCAAAATAAAGCAAAATTACTAAGAATTTATTGGTCTCAAGATTGAATAAGAATAGAAGGAAAATATAAACATATCTACCACCCTACTAATCAACTCATTCTACCCCACTTGGGGTAAATTCATATAAGAATAACTTAAGACAACCTTTAACATAACCAACATTCTTTATGAAATTGTCTTCTAAATATGATCATACTAGATTCATCATAATCCACACACAATCATACTTCACATTCACGTTATACTCCAATAATCATACTATCTCCAAGAATCACATGCATATCTTCACAATACATCTCTATACATATGCATCTTAACATTACTTTACATAACATTCAATGCCTTCAAAGCTATCATCACAATACGCATACATATACATATAAAATAGATAAACACCTCTACCATAAGTGGACCATACCACGTATTAGCAATTCAATAAGAACTAGAATAATTTAAGTCAAACCACCCTTCATCCAATCCATGATCCCTATTTATCAATTCTCCAACAATTCATCATAATTAGGTATGGATAGCAATATATAACAATAATACAACACAATATAAACACAACTATAACAATATCCAATCACATTCATCAAACCCATTCGGTAAGCCAATTTAGGAAATCTGGACAATACACGGGTTCTTCAAGGAAATCCATTAAAATCATCTTTAAAAATTTTATTCAACATTAATACATCAATTTCATGAATTAGAAAATATTTTATCAATGAACCCATGCATAGAATAGAAATTTTGAAAATTGATCATTCATTCACTTTTGAAAACCTTTGAATTGGACTCTTTGAATGAGAAGTAATTCAAGAATGAAGGATCACCATACCTTAGGGTTAGGAAGCCACAAAATTTGGGTTGAAACGAGACTTGACCTTCTTCGTTGGAACCCTGAAATTCTTTGATGGAGTATTTGAATAGAGAAAGAAATATTGAAAAGAAGTGAGGGCAATTGGGTTTTTGATTTGGGGATTTGTTTTGGTGTGGGAATGGGGGTAAAGTGACTCAAATTCAAATCATAGAAAACACCCCTACGTTAATTGTACCTTTATAATTAAGTGTTACTTGACTTTTAAACGACGCGACCAAACTGGAGGGCCACTGCGCGACATGTGGGGACCTCTCAGAATTATTTCTCGAAAACATTTTGAGGCAGAAAGGTTCGTGAAAAGACCTCAGTGCAGGGGAAAATTTTAGCCTTTATGTGATGGATGTGAGATGCAGCTTGGCCTTAAAAAACAGCCTACTTGCACGCTGCCTTGGCAGTTTCTTGGCCAAAGCTTGGCAAAACTACCCTCAAAATGAAATAGGTCAAACTAGAGCTTCGCATGTGTTTCAAGAGTTAATAATGTGTCAAAGTAAATAATTTTAGAATTATAGGTCAGTTAGATAATTTTTGAAGTCAAATGTCTAGGGACAACCAAGATGTTCGACGACTAGTCATATATGTGCTTGTGTGTGTTCTAGTGTGCCTTTCCATGTTTTTTGAGTTTGGTGTCTAAATTGATTGTATAGTACCCTAAGACCTAGATGACATTTTTAGGATTGAAACGTCCAGGTAAGACTCCCCAAGGACCACCGTAAGGGTCCTTTAGAAGGACTTAATACTTGGAAGAAAACTACCAAAATCAGTCCCTGACGATGACCCCTAATCGACGCCCCTTAAGTCAATCGATGCCCAATCGTTTGGGGGCGTATCTCAACAATTAATGGTGGGATCGACCCCCAAAATTTTACCATATGAACTAAACGACTCCCAAAATGACAGGGAGTCGATCAAACGATGCCAGTAGCTTGGGTCCATCTTTTGGAACCTCCATTCTGCCTGCAACTTCGGCCAAGCTTGGGGTTATTTGGTAAATTCACCCCAAGTATTTTAAAAGGTAAGGAGGTTATTTTGGGTTCTTTTTCGGTATTTTAAGTTATATTATACTCCTAAAACCCTCTGTTTGTCTTCACTTTTCAAAATCAAAGCCCCTCTCCCAAGAAAAGCTCCCACAAGACCTTATTGAAGCTTGTACTCAAGGTAGAACTAAGATTGAAGGTTTTGGGTAATTTATTCATAAAATTTCATGGTATTTTCATCAACTAAGGTATGTTAGTTCACCCTTGACTCTTCTTTCATTTATGGAGCCAATCCAAAGGCTTTTCAAAAAGGTTTCAAAATCTTAGATTCTTCTATTTTGAATTCTAAGTATGGGGTCTTGCAGAAAAACTTTTTAATGTATGAAATATGGTATTATCCATATTATTTGATGATTGTAAGGTCAAAAACTCAATAAACTCATGCTCATGCAAATTCACAAATTTTGATTTATGAATTGCGTTTGATGAACATGATTAGATAATCAAAATAAAATATTTAGCACTAATTTATGCACATCGAAGAAAGACTAAACCTTGCAAGCATTTGGTACCAAAAGTCATAAAAAACACACGCACAACAAAAATTATTGTAAGATATCAAAAATAAAGATTAAAAAATATTTGGATCCTAACATACATTCTCTTTTAAGTTTTCTTTGTAGACGGCTTCACCAAGTGCCAATTCATAGTACAAAGATCATCTTCCTTTCCCATAGCAATGAACACACCTCCATGTCTATGAAGCTCCACCAGAACCTTACAACAACCCTTAGCAATGAACACACCTCCACTGCAAGAGATCAAGTAAACAAGAGTTAGGCTTAAGGTTTAAGACAAATAACAACCTTTAATGTTGGTGTTTCCCCTTCTTTGAACACAAATTAAATTTGTTGAGACATATAAAGTCCCAAATGTACATTTTCTTTGATATTTTACAATAAACAATTGAAAAAATTTACTAACAAATAATCTGAAGGAGAGAACTAGAGTCTAAACTTCATAATTTTTCTCCGTTTATCATTTCTTCCTATCAAAGTATCACTTGTTAAATTGAAATAGTATGATTTCGTGATAGCTAGTCTAGCTCAACCACCTAGTTATATCACATATTTTCTCCACGAAATCTAATTGGAAGGAAGTAGCAATACAAGTCCATCACATTTGAAAATGACGAAACTAATACTAATATGAGTGACAAATCTTTTTATCCCGAAAATAATATTTTAAATTGATGGTTTTATAATTATTCTTCAAAACAAGAATTATTTACTTTGACAAACTCCACCAATATGCACTAAAAAGTTTCTTTTATTAATGCTAAAAGACTAGTTATCAACAAATAAACATTAAGAAGTTCACCTTAGTTATATGAAATATTTTCTTCACGAAATCTAATTGGAAGGAAGTAGCAATACAAGTCCATAACATATGTAAATTACGAAACTAATACAAATAATATTGACAACTCTTTTTATCCCGAAAATAATATTTTATATTGAAGGTTTTATAATTATTCTTCAAATCAAAGAATTTTTTGCTTCGACAGACTTCACCAACATGCATTAAAAAGTTTCTTTTATTCATGCTGCAAGACTAGTTATCAACAAATCAACATTAAGAAGTTCACCTCATAAGGGAAAATAACACGTTGAAAAAAGTTTAATCTATACAACATCGACCAATAACAGAAGTTCTTATTGAGAGTTGCACCTTTTTCTCAATTCGAAAGTAAAGTAGTCCCAATTATATGGGGAAGATATTAATAGGAAGCAACATAAAAAAAAGATACACCGACAATGCCAGATTATAGAATTAAGTTGATACGTATATTGCTGTAGATAATGCACTAAAGTTGTTCGTCATACCTTTCACCTTCTTTCATCATAAGCCAATAGTCAACGGTTATATAATAGAGTAAGAAAAGTAACTCGGGAACTCACAATGTTTTATTAACTATACAAGTTGAGACAAATCCATGTCTTAGCTCTAAACAGATGGAAATTCAGTTGTTAAGCTGATTATGAATAGCATGATGAAAAATGCCAAGTGTATTTTAAGAACACCTCACCTAAAACAGAGAAAATTCGTCAAAACTAGTGAAACTCGAGACAACAAGGCATGGGAAGTTTGTTTCTCAAGAAAGAAAATATTGCACGCTATAAAATATTCCTTTTGTATGGTACCACATGGGAACACTTGCAATTTGAGGCGAAGGTAGAACAATGGGATATTAAAAGGTTAGAAAGAGATCATTTAATTGTCAACTAATTTGTTTAAGAGTCTGTTAAAAAAATGCTGTATTAGATTTAGTAGGATGTGAAATAAACATTATACGACAACTGGTTCTCGAGAAAAGGGTTGTAGTCTATACATTTACAATTTAAGTCATATTGGTACGACTATATCAACTATTGTATGCACTGAAGGGGCATGTAAAAGCAACTTAATAATTGTAAGTACAGGTTATCAACGCGAAAAAGCAGGAGTGATCAACCATTCTATACGCTTGCACCTCTTGAAAAATAAAGCAACAAATAATATGGAACAAGTATCATTGTGGATAGTTTGGAACCAGATTGAACAAAAACACATCCCACATAGCATAGATATTTAGCTGAAACCACAAGTTCTGGAAAATGACGGCGAGCATTAAGTGAAGTTCGGAGGACCTTCTATTGCTATTAAAGATGTTGGTACAGATGGTGGGAAGGAATACATGTGTGCAATTTCCCCATTTATAATATGGAGAGAGCTTAGCTAATTTTGTGAATGAAGTTATCTTTCTTTGGTCCAAGTGAATTTATATCCTAAACTAGAATTGTTTCATTAGAATTAATATTTTCTTTAATATAGATTGGATGATGAATTTAGCAGCTTTGTAGAAACTAGATTTTATTAGCTATATTTGGCACTTCTTGTGTTTTTGAAAAATGTGCACCTTACTTCGAAGACGAGTGCACTTTTATTCATGCTTTTAACTTGAAGTTCATTGGTCTATATTTTTTTTGTGCTTTGGCTTTTCAAACTGAAAAAGGATAGTAATCCATGGTATTATAGAGACACCCGACATATACAAAATAGAGACACCATGCACCAAAATGCATTGCTATCGATCAACAAAGCTACTACACTAGCACACAACGTAAGAAAAATATAAACATTTCACAATTTTCACCTTGGCGGTCCTATCAGGTGCACTAACTACTTTATGATTTAGGGACCTCCCTGTAGACAATAAAATTCGCATCGAGAAAACAATAATCAAGAACGGAAGATTATAGCAATAATCGATTTATTATTTCAAGTGTGAGTGTTACAATCTTTATGATATTTCTTAATTCGTCTTTTCAAATATAAATTCAAGGGCTTAAAGCTTGATCTTGAACTTGGAATTTATCTTGATCTTAGTATTGTTCTTGATCTTGGACTTGAACTTGGACTTGGACCTGGACTTGATCTTAATCTTGCACTTCCACTTGGACTTGGACTTGATCTTGACTTGAAATTTATCTTGATTTTGACTTTGTAGTTGAAGTCAAGGGCTTGGAGCCTGATCTTGAATTCGGTGGTCTTTATCTTGATTGTTGACTTGACCTTAGACTTGAACTTGGATTTAGACTTAATCTTGATCTTGACTTTCTAGTTGAATTCAAGGTCTTGGAGTTTGATCTTGAATCTGGTGGTCTTGATCTTGATTGTTCTTGAACTTGATCTTTGACTTGAACTTGGACTTGGACATGATCTTGATATTGATCTTGACTTGAACTTAATCTTGATCTTGACATTCTAGTTGAATTCAAGGGCTTGGAGCTTGATCTTGATCATTCTTGAACTTGATCTTGAATTTGATCTTGGACTTGAACTTGGACTTGTACAGGATCTTAATATTGACTTGAACTTTATCTTGATCTTGACTTTCTAGTTGAATTCAAGGTCTTGGAGCTTGATCTTGAATCCAGTGGTCTTTATCTTGATCATTCATGAAGTTGATCTTGACTTCTTAAAATCTTGAATTCTAACACTTGATCCACGAGCTTTCTCTAGCTTCTTGTTTAAAGTTCGTGGTGCTATTTTCTTAATTTTGAGACCCCTATTATTAGTTTTAGGATAGAGGAGTTGCGATTGAAATAGGACTCCATTCAGCCAATCAGATTTAAGTGACATGTCATATGGGTTTTGCGGAGCGAGCTTTTATTAAATTAATATTTATGTGAATTAAATAATTAAATTAATTATGTTAATCCATAATATTTATTAGTACCTATATATTCATTCATTTAATATAATCCGAACAACTTTATAAATTTATATTTAATAAATTTTAAGTGATTACAGATTCCCCCCCTTTTTCAAGTCTTGTCGAGATATATTATCTTTCAAAGACAAGGCTTGAAGAATTTGAAGACTTTAACTTTCATACTTGGAGACGTGAAGACTTCATCTTGAAACAATTTTATTCATAAGGGTTTGCCCCCATTGAATCACCACCATTTGGTGCAAGTTAGACGTTTTATGATAGCTTACTCATAGCTTTAACTCATGTAACAGATCAAGTGGGAACATTTGTTTTTTTACACTCATGCAACTGAACTTAGAATATGGTTCTAAGTGCTTATGTACCTCAATGAAAAGGATCAAGTCGCAACATACTTATGGAGGAGTGCGTGATTTTTTTTGTTGTGTCGTACACAATTTACTCTTGATGTCCAGGAGTGACATGCAGTTTAGGCTCGTACCTTAAAGAGCATTTTAACTTGAAGATTTAACACAAATTTAAACAGCTTTATGATGTACAGTTTAGACCGTGTCTTAAGAAGCATTTAACTTGAAGATTTAGCTCAAATTTAAAAAAAATTATCATATACAGTTTAGGCTCGTGTCTCAAGGAGCATTTCAACTTGATGATCTAACTCAAACTTGATGATTTAAGTGATAATATTTAAGTTCCTATTTCAAGGAGCAATTCAACTTTAAGATTTAAGTGACATACAGTTTAAGCTCGTGTTTCAAGAAGCATTTTAAGTAGAATATTTAAGTCAAACTTTATGATTTAAGCGACATACAGTTTAAGCTCGTGTTTTAACGAGCATTTCAACTTGAAGATTTAAGTGATCTAGAATTTAAGATTGTTTTTCAAGAAGCATTTTAACTTGAAGTTTAAGATCATGTGTTAAGGAGTGTCTAGATATACACTGACTCTTCAAGTTATCTTCCAATGCATACTTGCCTCCATTTTGGAGTTCTTCTATATCTTAATCTTCATAGGTCCATAGACAGGAGATTATTGATCATCTGTTAAAGTCATGCTTAATTCCATGTCATGTGTACGAGTTGCTAACTCTTCAAATGTATTGGGCTATAATCCTTGAAAAATATAGTGAAGACCACAATTCATGCCTTGTATGCACATTTCAATGCTAGAAATTTCACTAAGGCTATCTTTGCAGTTGAGGATTAGACTTTTCCAGCAATTGATATAGTTAACAACTGATTCATCTTCACCTTGATGAGGCTTTGTAAGTTCCATCATACTAACGACACGTCTCATGCTATAGAAACGATTAAGGAGCTCTTTCTCTAATCGCTCCCAACTATCTATAGAATTAGGGTCAAAATCTATGTACCAATCAAAGGCATTTTCTACGAGTGATGGAACAAACTCTTTAACAATATAATCACGATATGTCCCAAAAGCATTGCAAGTCTCAATAAAGTGCGCTATATGTTGTTTGGGATTTCCTTTGCCATCAAATTGTTGAAGCTTAGGAGGTTGATAACCTTGAGACATTTTCAAGTTATAAATTCTTTCTGCATATGACTTTACATAAATTGGAGAAAGTTTGAAGGAAGACTCAAATTTGTCTTCGATGGCCTCTATTATAAAGTTTTTTAATTGATCAATTGGAATCAAACCTTTAGCTGAGATATGAATCTCTTTGATCTTTGTTTGCTTGATGCAAGACTTTCCTTCGTCTTGAATTTAGAAATCTTCAGAGGTGATTGACTTGACCTTTTTTCAATCATGTTATCCATCTTATTTGTTATCTTGGAAAGTATAGCATCTTGTTTGTGCGCGAACTTTGTCAGGCTTTCAATTTCTTTTGGTAAAGCTTGCTAGTTGTTCTTATATGGTGGAAGACATTTTGATACTTTTGAATGCTTGAAAAGTTGAGATGAGAGATAGAGATTCTCCTACTAGGCGTGTTAGAATTTGTGGACAGTAAAATTTGTGTCAAGAAAACAAAAATCAAGAATGGAAGATTATAGCAACAATCGATTTATTATTTCAAGTGTGAGTGTTACAATCTCTACAATTCATCTAATTCATCGTTTCAAATAAAAGTTCAAGGGCTTAAAGCTTGATCTTTAACTTGGGATTTATCTTGATCTCTATCTTGATCTTGATCTTGGACTTGACCTTGATTTTGATCGTGGACTTGGACTTGGACTTAGACTTGATCTTGACTAGAACTTTATCTTGATCTTGACTTTCTATTTAAATTCAAGGTCTTGGAGCTTGATCTTGAATACAGTGTTCTTTAGATTGATCGGTGTTGAACTCTAACTTGGACTTAGACTTAATGTTCATCTTGATCTTCTAGTTGAATTCAAGGGCTTGGAGTTTGATCCTGATTCCGGTGGTTTTGATCTTGATTGTTCTTGGACTTGAACTTGGACTTTGACGTGATCATGATCTTGATATTGGATTGAACTTTATCTTGATCTTTACTTTCTAGTTGAATTCAAGATCTTGGAGCTTGATCTTGAATCCGGTGGTCTTGATCTTTTAATCGTTCTTGAACTTGATCTTTGACTTGAACTTGGACTTGGATGTGATCTTGATCTTGATCTTGATTTTCTATTTGAATTCAAGGGCTTGGAGATTGATCTTGAATACAATGTTCTTGATCTTTATCATTCTTGAACTTGATCTTGACATCTTCAAATCATGAACTTGAACACTGAATTCTTGAATTCTTAAATTTGTATAGAAATTTATGGCTTTTGATCCACGAGCTTTCTCTAGCCTCGTTTTTACAATTATTTGTCCTTTTTTTCTGAATTATGAGACCCCTATTTATAGTTTTAGGATAGAGGACTTGCGATTCGAATAGGACTCCCTTCAGCCAATTAGATTTAAGTGACATGATATTTGGACTTTTCGGAGCGGGCTTTAATTAAACTCATATTTATCTGAAATTAAATAATTAAATTAATTATAATAATCCATAATATTTATTTGGACTAATATATTCCTTAATTTAAGATAATCCAAACAACTTTATAAATTTATATTTAATAAATATTAAGTGACTATATCCCAACCCTCCCTCATGCTTTCTGTAAATCGTTCCTAAATTCCAATGGCACTATACAGAACATAGTTATTACAAAATCACACAGCAAGAATAAAAGTTAAAAAGACTATGGTATTAAATAAACAAAACTATAAATATATTTCCAACAGAAAGAAAAACTCACACTGGCTAAATTTCTAAATTTTGTTAACCTTTCTCATGTAGAGGAGATGATACAGTTCTTTACCTCTAAAACTTTTCTATGAACATTAAGTAAAGTAATTAATTACTATTTGTTAATGTCTGTTAATAAATTACCGTGACTGTGCTGGAGATGGTTGTATATGTGTGACACAATGAAGAATACTGCTTCAATCCATCCAATTATTAGTCACAATGGAGAATTTATGAATCAAAATGAGAAGAAGAAGAAGGAAGTAGGGTTTATTAAAGCGTAAGGGTTCTGATCTTGGTAAATAGAAACTCTTATTCTTATTTTGGGAACAAATTTGATTTTAGAAATAAAAATTGTCTATACTGAGAATTTTCATTCAGTTTGTTTCGGTTTCTTTTTTGGACGGTTGGAAATTAGAGGGATAGTTAAATATGTTGGAGGGACTAAAATATCTTGGTGAAAATTTTAGCAAATCTGTAAGGCCACACATACAAAAGTGTTGTTTTTAAGATTATAAAAATACAACACTTTGAAAATGCATTCATAGATGTAAACAGGTATTGCCAATCATATCATGATATGACTACTTTTAAAAAATGTAGCCTATACAAGGAAAGAGCATGCTTGACAAATGTCACTAATGTTACCATGGTAAAAACCTAGAAACTAACGATACGAGCTTTTGTCCAAAATCATTTCTAAACTCTTCTCCAAACCTACACTACATCCTTAAAGTATCATTTTTGCTTAAAGCATCCTTCAAATATTTAAAAGTGAACAATTTTGATCCTTCTACTTTAATTTATCAGAAAACTAACAGATCTACAAAATTAAAGTCATTCCTTCCTAATTATTATTCTTAGATACACAAAATGTACTATCGTGAACTTCTTTGTTAATTGAGTTCAACCCCAAATCTATAATATTCATCCAACTATTCAACCATCGTCATCATATAATATTAAAATATGCAAGAACATAATCAATGAAATCATTAATCAACCTAATTCGTAAGTTAGGTTTATGAGAAAAGGGACATTCATGGGTCGTTTCGAAAAACTAGGTCAAAGCCTAAGGTAGAACATAATACACTCCTAAACAATAATAATCCAACACTATTAATCTCATCAATAACAATTTAATCCAATTTGAAAGAAGACCCACGAAATTGAACCAAAACTATACTTTTGAAGAACATTGAAATCATGATTTTGAAGAAACTCTGGGGGAAAGGAATCCCAACATTGATAGCTTACATACCTTGTTAACATAGAGAATTGTGAAGGATAGTCTTGATCTTAAAACGCTAGAGCAAGATTGTTATTTTAATTTAATTAGGGTCTTTGAGTTGTGAGAGAAACTAGAGGAAAGTATGAGCTATTTGGGTTTAGGGATTTATGAGGTGTTAGGTTAATTAATTACTTAGGATACTTAAACAGTCCTACAATAACTAATTAAAGACGACCTTAATCGTTAACTAGTTAATTAAGTAATTACCTAGCCACCCCCACATAAGTCACGTTGAGGCAGTGAGGTTGGGGGCCAATCGATGAAACCCTGTCGACCCCGTCAACCGAACCACGGACAGTACAAGTCAATCGTGGTTTGGGATAGAGACTGAATTTTGGGATAAAAGGGGGAGGAGTCTAGTTCTAGACTCACGAGCACCATCGACGGGTCTTCCACCCATCGCCGTGCCCCATTGTGGTTACATACTATTTTTTTTATTGCTTTAAGGTTAAATAGTTGGGTCCTCTTCAAGGACCCTTGGGGTGGTCCTTGCGGAGTTGTATCCAGATATTTTGACTTGAAACACACACTAGGGTGAATCTTAGTATTTTCACAAAGTTTTACCTTCATACCACTCTTCAAACCCCGTACAAAACCTAAAGGCATACTGGGTCACTTTAACTATTCTTCCAACATTGTGGTTGTCCCTTGACGTTTAGGGTCTAATACTTACTAATCAAGTTAATTACATTTTTAGATCTATAATTATCATTATTCAATTCATGACTCTCTAGCTAGGTCATAGAATTTCTGGGGTGTTACATTATCCCTCCCTTAGGATCATTCGTCCCAAAATGACACCTTAACCTTCATATAGGGAAACAAAGAGATTCAATACTAGCAGCCCAACAACAAAAAAAAAATCATAATGAGTCACAACTCATAGGAGCAATTCTCAACTCCATTCAACACATAATAATAACATTGAAACATAGGAACTCAGTTGAAAATTTATCACACATAAATGATCACAAATGCATATCACATTAGGAGGCAGTGCCTTCTCAATTCAATATGAGTTCGAAATTAACATCGAAGAATTTACATGCAAATTTTTTATTTTCTCAACACAACATCAAGCATGCTCACTACAACTCTCATGATGACAACTATTACACACTACATATAATTGCAAGTTAAAGATGAGAACGTATTTTCATGAAAACACAATTTAAGTGTGAAACTTTGTATAAATATGCTCATACTAGAAAAACAGGCTAAGTTCAACATTGTTCATAACTTTCTTTTAGGAAAAATTACTAACCTCAACTTTGGATACGAGTAAGAGGAAAAAGATGAGGACATCGGGACTTCATGTCGGCCTCGACTCCCTCTCCCATGTTGCACCTCATATGGATGGTTTTTTCGTAAGACTTTTACGGAGACAACCTCTTTATTCCTAAATTTTTTCTCTTGACGATTGAAGATCTAAATATAACTTGTTCATTAGAAAGGTTCTCATTCACCACTTATTATTCTATTGAGAGAATAGACATCGGGTAGGCTCTACATTTCTTGAGCACGAGACATTAAATATCGGGTGTAAGAACCCTAAAAAAAGTACTAGGTTGATCTAGAGCTTCACATGTGTTTTATGAGTTAATAACTTCTTAAAAAAATGTAGAATTGTTTTAGAAGTTAGATTTAATGAACTTTGAACTCAAACATCAAGGGACAAACAAGACATTCGAAAACTAGTCTTTTGTGTGCTAGTGTGTCCTAGTATGTTGTACATGATTTTATATGTTGTTTTGGAGTCTAAAATCACTGGGGCTGACACTTATACCGAGAACGACTCACCAAGGACCAACCTAAGGGTCCTTGAGGAGGACCGAATCATTGTCCAAACAAGGTGCCCAAGGCAGAAAGTTTTGTTCTTGGAAGAAACCAGTCCACTTTGCGGACATAGTTAGCCTTAGGCCAAATGTTTGATCTGCGTCACGACATGTCGTGGACTCTAATGTACCAAAAATTAATTTAAAAAATCTTTATGAACAGCTCCGCGATGCAGCAGGGGTATTTTGAATGATCTAAAAGGGGCCTTTTAATGTAGGGGTGTTTTTGGTATTTTATATACTGATTTTATATCATTATACATTCATTCCCCCATCAAAAATTCCAAACCATCAATTAGAAATCCAAAATATCAAAACCCTAAAAAAATTCTTCTCTTTCAAAAATCTCTCAAGCATCTATTGAAGATAAAGGTCTTGGAGCTTACGAGGATGGATAGTTTTAAACAGACTTCCTCTCAATTTGCATTGGGTTCTTGAAGATTAAGGTATCGGAGTTCTTTATATAATGTTTCCTATCACCTTTGGGGAAATTTCAAAGTGATTTCAAAGATCTCAAACTTTATGATAAAGTCCAATTCTCACTCTAAGTCATGGGTTCTTGCATGAAATATTTTATAATATTGAGTTTATTGTCTCTTGAAAGTGCCTAAAATGAAGCAAGTGTTGTTCGAAAATGAATGTTGTCCAAGTGGGGGAGATTGTAACACCTTTGAAAATGATATAGGTTAAAGTAGAGCCTTAAGCTTGTGTCTTAATGATTTAAAGTCCTAAATGGGTTTTAATGAGCTTAGGATGCAGTAATTAAACCTTCATGGAGTTTGGAGGTTAAATATTCATGACGTTCTAAAGGTTTTCCTTGAAATATCCTTGTGTGCCTTAGTATATTTTCTTGAGTTTTACGTGTTTGTTTTTGATGAAATTGATGTGAGAGGTCCTAAACTTGTATAGGAACATATTCCAGTATGAAACGTCTTGGTAAAATTTCCCAAGGACCAACAAAGGGTCCTTGAGAAGGACCCATATTGATTTCCAAAACTGCCTAAGGCAGTCCCACCTACGGAGGGCAATCGACTCCCAGTAGGCTGGTTGACGCCCCGTAGTGGGTGTCATCGATGGAGACTAAGCCTAGGGAGAGAATGTCTAATTTTCCGATCTCTGATCCCATCGCAGACTTCCACGAGAGTCCTTTTTTGGACCTATGCCCCGTCGATGGTTACGCGTCGTTCGGGTCGCATCCTGTGCAGCCTCACTGTAAAGTGAAGGGGTGAATTGGTAAATTCACCCCACGTCCAAATAAATGTTTAGGAGGTTTTCTAGGGGTGTTTTTGGTGTTTCAAGTGGGTCTATAAGTTCAAAACACCCAGATGAATTCATTATCCAAATAAAAACCCAAAATTTCTAAGAAACTCTCTAGAACTTCATTGAAGTCATAACTCAAGACAGAGCTTGCATTGAAGATCGCTTGGTGATTCTTCATCTATTCTTTATCAAATTCGGGGTCTACCATCAATTGAGGTATGGTTCTTCATCCTTGAATATCTTTTCTTCAAGGAGCCAAACTTAAAATTGATTTGCAAAATCTTTTAAAGATGAACTTGTCCAATTTTGATATCTATCCATGGTTTCTTGCATAAATGTTTTGAATCATTATATATTGATTCAATTAAAGTTAATTTGTTGGTTTCAACGTAATTACTCTATGAACCCATTCAGTTAATGAACCCTAGTTTTTAGCTACTTTGTGGGTGATTTATTATGTGTTTATGCTATTGAATTCTTATGTAGTTTGATTAGGTTTATTAAATTATGATCGAATCATGTTAGAATTGTTAGTATGCTACCATAAATTTATAAGTCTATGTTTTTTGATCTTTGATTCATTGTCTATTGTAATTATTGAATTGAATTGGTGATCATGGCCATGGGTAAGAGCCTTTGGGTGTTGTCTTGGATGATTTGACTATGGATATAAGTGTTGAGAGTGGATTGGTGGTATGCTTCCATAACTCTCTTTATATTATGTAATTTAGGTCTTGAATTATGGTTATGATTGGTATGGTCCACTTATGCTGGCAGTGCTATGTTCTTTACTTGTGAGTTATGTGGCCTCATTGACGTTACTTTATGCACTATGATGAACATGGCCTTCTCTGCATTAATTGATATATTTTGATAGTTTTTGTAGTTGATTTATATGAAATATGATCATAACTATCTACATGTGAGTAAGGTGAAAGTATGTGTTCTTCTATTTACATTAGGTGACTATGTTAGACTGATTATGTCCTTATGTGTATAGTCTTAGGTTTGAGGTATCATTCTTCCTACTTGTTATGTAATTCTTATGATGCTTATATTGATGATATTATAGTAGTGTGAATAGGGTGACGTATATATGATGTTGGTTATGCCTATGTTATATGTGAAGTACATGTCTGTCTTGTTTTGGTAAACTTGTGTCCCTTACTTGATACATGTATAAGGTCAATATGAATTCTTGACTCAGTATGCTAAAGATTCTTAGTCTTGTATGTGTCATTGACATGTGACATTGAACATTGCTAAGAATGTATATTATGTGGAACCTTCATCCTAGATGTAATGTTATGATATCCTTGAAGTTGAAAGTCGTAACGTTACCCTTCTTGTGTAAATGGTAAACTTAAGGTAGGTAGCCTTAGTGGACCCTCTTTGGTGAGGTGTAATGTGATAGGGTTGTGAACTAGATATGGAACCTCTTCATGTACTTCTTTAATGAAATACTCTATGATATCAAAGGCTATCACGGAGTGAGTATTTTCTGGGAAGTTACTCTATATAAGATGACATTAGAGAACAAAGAAACCCTTCATATTCCTTAACTATGTGCCTACACGGGATATGTCGTAGTTCTACCATGGGCCCGTAGAACAAACCTCCATCAGAGTAGGTTCATGACTCCGGATTCCATGCATATATAGTATGGTATATGTAGGTTATTTCCTATTTTCACCATATGGAATACCTACTAATGTTGGAGAAGTTCTATGAAGTTTAGGTGATGGTATGTGACACTATCTAAACATTGCACGATTAGGCTTTAGATCTTAGTGAGTGATTTCCTAGGTCTTCTCCAAGAGTATTACTTCAATGTCCTTATATGATGAATATCTTTTCAATGAACTAATGAGTATAATGACTTCAGTTAGAAAGCATGTAAATGAATAAGTACTTAGCTATACTAGTTTAATGGTTGCCTGGTTAATGTGTGAAGGAGGCATAAAGGATGGTCTCTTCATGTCTTACCTAGGTAGGTCTTAAGAATGACTCTAGATAGGGATGTAGATTGATAAAGTGGACATGGTCTAAGCTTAGGTAGTCCTAGTGATTATTTAGGTAATCTTGGAGAGGTTGTATGGGAGTGATCTTATTGAATTACTTAAGTAAATCTTTTGATAACCTTTAGGAGGAGAAATTCATAATATATGTGTTATGTGTGAAGTGAGAATGATCTTATCGTAGGTACTCTAAAGGATCTCTTAGGTGTGTGTGAAGGGATTGTGTTGGCGGTGGCTTTATATCTCACTCAAGTGAGACTTAGAATCACTTTTTGTAAGAGGATCTCATGTTTATGTCTTGTAGGTGTTGTTGATGCTATATTTTAATGTGTAAGTTTTACTTGAAGTTACAGTTAAGTTCACTGTAAGCTCACTGTAATGTCTTATAATTTGGTATAAATTGCCTAGCACTTACATTGTGTTATAATTGAGATGTTTGGTTCTTAAATGTGATTCTTATACTTTGAAGGTGACATTTTAATTTAAAAAAAGGCATACTTCTCATAAATGACAACTTCTCATGATTTTACTCATTAAGCCATAATTAGTACATGTGTTTGTACATATTCCATACTTTTTGTCTATATCTAAAGGTGTGATAAATAGGTGAGAGGTAACTTTGAGAAAACTTGGAATCTAGTAATCCTTCAAGTAAAGTTGAAATATATCCTCATTTTACTCAAGGGCATAGTAATCTTTAGATTTCTTTTATTCAAGTATTGTAATAGATTACGTTTCTATATTTCATTAATTTTGGGCCGTGTCCCAAATATGCTTGATTTTATGCTTGACATATGTTGAGACTTCGTGTTTTCTATGTTTTTAATACAAAAGGCATTTTGATTATATATCATGCGAAATTTTTTAATTCCACACTACTTTTCATGCATGTTATGCAATGAATGATGTCAAGGGCTTTTACAAGACCTCCGAGAGGTCAAGTACACTATGTCTCACTCCGAGAGTGTCATATCTTCTATGGTGTACTCTGGGATGTGACAAAGTTTGTATAAGAGCATAGGTTATGAAAGTGTCTTAGGAATCAAAAGTCTCATAGAGCCACGTCTAGTAGAGTCTCAATCATCGGTGTGACTCGCGACACATATATTGGTGAGAGGCTGTAGGATGATAGAGTTTCCCTTATTTCCCAACTCTTGTGCCGTACCGTAGATTTAAAAATTATGAGTGTCTTTATTAATGCTTTTCTTTCTATTTTTAGGAAGATTACTACAAGAACGATGACCACTAGAAGGTTGGAAGAGGAAAGGGTGGATGAGGAGATTCCTTCTAAAGTTGAGCAAGTTCTTCAAGGTGCTCAAGGGGACCAAGGAGCTATAAATGCTCAATTTGCTATTGTGGAAGAAGGTAATGATGTCCTGGTGGTTCCCCGGAAATGACTAATAGGAATATTAAAGAGGCTCTACTTGCTTTAGCCCGAGACATGACTATTTATGTGAATAGGGGTGTTAAACCTAGAGTGAATGCTATGTAGAGCAACATGACATCTAGATTGAGAGATTTTGTGAGAATGAATCCTCCTATATTTCATGGCTCTAAGGTGGGAGAGTATCCCCAAGAGTTCCTAGATGGTGTTTATAAGGTGTTGAGTACCATGGGGGTGACTTTTAGGGAGAAGGCGGATTTAGCTTCGTACCAATTGAGAAGGTTGATCAAGTGTGGTACACTCAATAGAAATATAATAGGTCAGTTGAGTCGGGTCCTATAGAGTGAGAGGAGTTTAAGGAGGATTTCATAGGAAAGTACTTTCCCAGTGAGAGGATGGAGATGAAGGTTGAGGTGTTCATTAATCTCAAGCAAGGAAATATGAGGGTTGAGGAGTATTCCTTGAACTTCACCATATTTTCGAGGTATTCGCCATCCTTAGTGTCTAACCCTATGGATGAGATGAGTTGGTTTGTGACCGGTGTCGCCGAACTTGTGAAAGAAGAGTGTCATACAGCCATGCTCTATGGTGATACGAATTTTTCTAGACTAATGGTTTATCCTCAATACATTGAGGAGTCTAAGATTAGTAGGATTTCTAGAAACTTGAAGAGAAGTGGGTAAGTGAACAAAACCAACATAGGTTCAAGAAGACGGGTCCAATTCAATATGAACCTAGGGGTCCTAAGGTGAATCTTGAGAAGGGTAGTGGTTCTCAAGGTTGTAAGCCTACTTCGGCTACTTGTTCGAAGAAGCACTATGGGTAATGCCTAATCGGTACCGAAAATTGCTTTGGTTGTGTTAAGTATGGGCATAGGGTAAGGGATTATCTTACTATTGAGGCTAGAGGAAAGGACGGTAAGAAAGTTCCTTTAAGTGTTCTGGGTAATAATGTTCCTAAGAAGACTCGTTTCAATGAACTACGGGCTATGGGATCAAAGAAGGATGATGATGATGATGATGCTTGTAAGTTATAGCTTCTCTCTTTTAGTTGTTATGAGTTCCTTCTAGGTGGAGGAGTACGGTGATTAGTGGAGTTTTGATTGATTGTCTTTTCTCTTTTATTCAACTCATGCTTGAGAGTTAGAAAGTCATAGTAGCATGTTGCATGTTGCATGGTGTTTAGGACTCTTGTTGGAATTGAATTTCCTTGATTCCTTCCATTATGCATTTAATGAAGTTACGATTATGTTTTGAAATTGAGTTTATATGGTATTCACTCATATTTTCATGCTTTCATCATAAATTGCTTAAATGTTGCAATTTTTAGAAAAATTTGGACATGTTCACTGTAGAGGATTTTGTAGTCACTGTAAAGAATTTCAAATTTTGGCTAAATTGTGTTTTTTTTTTGAAAATGGTTGTAATATGTATATAATTGATGTATACTAGAATGATAATAAATGTAGAAGGAGTTCTTGATATTTCAAATGAAGAATGTGAGTCATATTGCATAATGAGTCGTAGAGTTGTTTCTATCATCTTGTTGTGTTTTGAGTCTATATAAGTATGTGAAGTTCATGTTCTTCCTAATTGTATATTGTGTATGGTTTTGTATGGTTATGTTCTGCTAGTATTGAGATTCGTGTCTCTTGAAAGGGCCTAAAATGGAGCAAGTGTATTTCGAGGAAGAATGTTCTCCATGGGGGGGGGGGGGAGATTGTAACACCTTTAAAATGACTTAGGTGAAACTAGAGCCTAACACTTGTGTATTAATGATTTTAAGTCCTAAAATTATAAATGTTTTTGAAAATGCTAGTTGAGTCCATGAATGTGTTTACTGTTATTCGAGGACAAATGTTTTTCTATGTGTTGTAAAATGTAGAGACCCTCATAATGAACTAGATCTTCACTTGTGTTTCATAGGTTAATAATTTGTTAAAATAGTAAATTTTAGTGTTTGATGATTGTATGGTAAGTTTGGAGGTCAAACGTCAAACAAAGACCAAGGCTCTCGATGACTAGACGTCTACGCTCTTGTTTGTGTTCTTGTGCACCTTTGCATGTTTGGTAAGTTTTTTTAGGTTAAAATTAATAAAAGAGGAACCAAAGACCTATATGACCATGTTTACGCATTTAACGTTTGGGTATCACTCCATGTAGGACCAACGAGGGGCTTAAAGGAGGATCCTAACTCCATGGCAGAAATTGCCCAATCGACGACCACCATCAATGGGTAAATTGAATGACGCCCTGTTGTTCTGGGGCGTTGTCACATCTTGGGAACACGCCCTATATATAAACGGTGTCATCGTCCTCGGAGAGGACTACGCCTTGCCTCCTGTCATTCATCATTACATTCATAGGTTAAAAAGTATAGAAAATTAAAACTTTTTATCTATATCTACATCATAAGGTTTACTTCGACCTATCGCTTAAACATAATATATTCATAGCGAGTATAGATAGACTCCTCGTATAGGAAGATTACATAGTCTTCTACTTTTATGCAACATTTGATAACTTACATAATATACTCTTAATAAGGAAGTCTCATATTAAACCATCTAAACGGAATAGTCAAAAAATGGAAAAGCCGATACACAAATGTAGAAATGTCATTTACGGCTTACAACAATATCATGAAACAAAATGAATGTAACTATTGAATTTAGACTATAACAATGTAATATAGGTAGAGTGATAGAAAGGACTCATCCTCGGAACATCAGGACTTACTCACAGTTGGAGAAACGATCCAAGTCTTCCTTCAAAGTGGTCACGAAGCCTTCAACGACCGAAATCTAAAATGTTGGGGCAAAAGAGAGAAATGGGGTTAGCACATCACTTGTACTAAGTATGGTAAATATGCACATACAACATAGAAATCATGCTAAAAAGGGACATTTTTTTTATAAAAGCATGCCAAGTTACTTTGAAAAGTCTTATGCACAATACATAACACATATAAGGCAAGAATCAAAGACTCTTGCAAAACCTCATTCAAGCTAGAACTTAAGAAAGCGATATGAGTGAAGATTTTGGACGTTTTCTTCACCAAATGTATTGGGTCACTTCATATAAAGGAATGGTAATTCATCTTTGAACCTTGTTTTATTCAATGAGCCATTCAAAAGACATTTTCAAAAAGGTTTTCAAACTCCAAATTATTCTATTTTTTATTTTAAGAATGTTTCTTTGCATTAGAACATTTTAAAGAATGAAATATGTTATTTACAATTTTAGTTGATGATTTTAAGTTCAAAATCTGAATGAACGAATGCTCATGCATATTATAAACTTTTGACATATGGAGTGGGCTTAATGTATATGCCTAGAATATTTTAGAGTTGTGTTCCCTATGTTATATTGTGGATTACCGACTGCCTATTTATTCTTTATTATAATGTTTTGGTGAAATATTGAGAAAAGGTGGTACAGGCTTGGATGGAGAGTAAGTTGATCTATCTTGCTTAGTTGTTTATTTAATTTATCTTGGCTGGTATTTCGATCTTTAGTGGTGGTTTTTACTTGAAGTATTTGTATAAATATGTGTATTGTGATTATGGACTTGAAGGCATAGATGTGAAGTAAAGTGATAATTTTGATGGTTAGGCATGTGGTGTTTTATGAAGTTCTTAAGGTGTTTCTGGAAGATCTTATGTCTAAATGTAGAACACATATGTGTGAAGAATTATAGCGTGTCAATTATGATGAATATCGGTATGAGCATTTTTAGACGTAAAATTTATGAATATGTGAAAGGTGTACTCACATGTACTCACACACACTATTAATGTATGAATTAATTATGAATGAAAATGGCGGATTGTAGGGTAGACACTGTTTGTGAGTAGAGATAAAGTGCCTGGACCATTACCTACTATTACTAAAGAACTCTAGTAATGAAAAGGGGAATTATGCGGTGGACACTCTTCGTGATTTGATATGAAGTGTTTAGTAGAAACATCACTATTCCCTAAAGCTTTCCAAGATAGGTTGGAGGTGTGATACTCTTCATGAGTTGAGATGTAGTATTCAAAGTAACCTCTAGGGATGAGTACTCTTTTTAAGTTGAGATGTAGTGCTAAATATTTATCCCTTAACCTATAGTCAAAGAATGTTTAAGACTCTTTGGGGGATTCATGCTTAGCACCGAGATGATTTGAATAAGGAGTGGGTACACTTCGTACGTACAAAAGTTGTACCAAATGTACCTCTTTAGATGAGTGCTCCTCGTTAGTTCACAATGGGTTACTCAGAAGCAATCTCCTTATCCCTTAACTAGGCACCTGCATAGGTGTATCTACTGGAGAATCCATGTAAAGGCTAAGAGTATGACCCTACCTTAAGAAAGTGGGGATCTCTCATCCGGTAGGGGTTAATACTGCGATTCCATGTCAAGCTCTCATGGTCTATGTTGGTTAAAGCTAGCCCTTACGGTAGGTGGAGGAATGGGACTCTATATTTCCATTGCACAAGTAGACATTTTGAAGAGGTTTTGGTGTGTTCTTATATGAAAGTGTATGAAGTAATGTGACTTTATGTAAAATGTTGCGAAGCATGATGATAATATGTCTTATATGATGAAAGCTATGTATATGATGAATGTGATGTGCGTAGTATAAGAGAATCTTCAAGGAGCACTAAGGTGGGAGTAGTACCATGGGATGTTTATTTCACATTTCACTAAGTGTAACTTGGGAGTTGTCTTGGGGGTGGTCCTTTATGTGAAGTTCCTATATGCATGTATGTTCATTTAGGGTCGTTAGTATTGAATTTTGACTTGCTAAATGAAATGAAGCATGCTTGTCTTTGGTAGTCTTAAGGATCGCTTAGGTGGGTATGTAATATGTCACGACCCAATGTACACCCTAGAAGTTAGGGCATCCTTCAAGTCGAAACACGGTGTACTTGACCTCTCAGAGGTCTTGTACAAGCCCTTAGACATCATTCATTGCATATATACGAAAAGTAGTGAGGAATTATAACTTTTCTTTCAAAACATAATACAGAATCATTTTATTAAACTTGTAACATATATCTCAAAAACCATTTATGAATTCATGAGTACAATAGTCTCGGGTCACAACCCATAAAAGACTAACATATAGAAGAACAAAAAAATGGCATAGAAGTGTTGTACTCGGATGCTATGAGGACTCACAAATCTTCACTTCTTAACCATCCTTGGAAACTCTACCCTTGCAAGAAACTCAATCTCCTCAAGACCCTACATTGGATTAGAATGTATGCAAAATATGTGTTAGTACAAAACCTACCAAGTATGGAAACTATCATACCAAACAAAATATATCCCAAATGGTAAGTCAGTAATGGACACAGTCATATGAGATAGAAGTATAAGCATAATAACGCATCATAAAGCATATAAGGGTTCATAATTAACTCATTTTCCTTCTTACTCAAATGGAATACTTCACAAGACACCTCCAAGTATACTTGTGCAAGGCTAAGGTAGGATCCCATACGACTACCAAAGCTATGTGCATCTCTTTGGTAATTCTTTATCATAATCCACTTTCATAATTAATGAATAGATTAATCATAACATATGAGAACTATGCCCTAAGGCCACCCCAAACACACTTGTGCAATGCATGTGAAACATCCCATTCTACCTCACACACTAAACTTATCTTAAAGGTACCCTATTTAATTTTAGGTTTGGAGTCTCTAATAGACCTACTTCATATTGACAAGGAACTATCATATTAAGTCAACCATGTCATGGAAAGCAACCATAGCAACTACCCAAGCTAAATATACAAATGATATTGTGGACATGTCATAGGTAGCTTCAAGTCATACTTGTGCCATGTATGGATAGCATTTCATACTAACCATATACACTAAGTACTTCTCTGGACTAACCTAACCCAAGCTAACTAAGGAAGGAAACACCCATCCTAACAAACATACATCAATCATGTAGATGCAAGCTAATTATAAGGGGGCATGAATCCTCAACCCTAAGCTATCATGAGAAACTAATCCCAAGCTATTTCATGAAATACACCTTACAAGCAAATCAAGCTAACATTAGGAGCGTATAGGCCTTTTCCCTAAAGCTACCATGAAATGGTTTTGGCTAAACAAAGTCAAGCTACCTTGATCAATCATCCTAGCAACACAATAACGAGAAAAACATGAGAGTGTTTACTTCCTCAATCCCATGCTACCATGAAGTTCATCACCTCAAGCTACCATGAGTAATTCAACCCAAGCTTCCATGAGATTTAACATATCAAGCTACCATGAGACCTAGAATATCAAGCTATCACAAATTGTTCTTATCTTACCAAGTCAATTATAAAAGAATAGTCTATTCAATACAACTTAAAGCTATTCTAGTTCATCATGTCTTGATTCATTTTAGGTTTTTAGGTCAAGCTAGAATTCATATATGTGGGAGAACTTGCTTCTCCTATATTGTTCATATGTAGGTTAATAAGAGAAAGAACCCATCAGTCCCTTAATAATCACTTTATCCCCAAATCCCTAACATCAATGGCATAACTGTAATGACTCGAGGGTATACCTTAGTAGTTATGGTATCCTCAAATCTCCACACGGCGTACTTGACCTCTGTGAGGTCTAATACAAGCCATTAAAAATCTTTCTTTACATAATCGTAATAAAAGTAGCTGGAATATTTAAAACTTTTAATATCACATCATATGCTAGAATCATCGCTTTATATATATATACATACATATATATATATATATATATATATATATATATATAATATCATAAGTACATAGTCTAGACACTAAGACTGTGTAATACCTCTAAAACGAGTTAGGTGAAACTAGAGTTTAGCATGTTTTTCATAAGATTATAAGTCCCTAAAATTGTTTATAATGTGGTGATGAGGCATTGTCTAAAGATTTAGGTTAATTGGAAGTCAAATGTCAAGGGAAGACTAAGACGTTCGACAACTAGTCACTTATGTGCTTCATGTGTTTTCTATGTGTTTATGAGTATTTGATGATATTATGAGATCCTTATATGATTTGTAATAGTTTTTATAGGCAGTGTGTCAAGTTTCATGTAGTTAGGAGGTCAAACGTCCAAGAACGTCCATGACGTTCGAAAGGTTTGCCTTGAAACGACCTTTTATGTCTTAGCATATTTCATCAAGTTTTCTGTGTTTTTTTTATGATGAAATTGATGTGAGTGGTCCTAAAATCTTATAAAAACATATTATGGTTTGAAATGTCCGGAAAAACATCCCCAAGGACCAACCAACGGTCCTTGAGGAAGGACCCTTCACAAGAGCCTAGGGCTGTATAGACCAGCCAAAATTACTGAGGCAATTG
This sequence comes from Solanum pennellii, assembly GCF_001406875.1. Classification (NCBI taxonomy): domain Eukaryota; kingdom Viridiplantae; phylum Streptophyta; class Magnoliopsida; order Solanales; family Solanaceae; genus Solanum; species Solanum pennellii. Next base: position 28,813,619 of record NC_028648.1, on the reverse strand, counting down.
AGGACCAGTAGGCTGGTCGAAGCCCTGTCAACGGTGGTTTTGGGTCAAGACTTATCGTTGGGAGCTTAAGCTCCAAAAATCCAGTCTGTTATCTAAACGACGGCCAGCCAGAATGGCCTGTCGTTGGACAAACGGTCGGTCAATGTCCAGGCGTGGATGTTCTGTTTCACCTGCACAATTTACTGTAAAATGCAAGTATAAATTGGTCAATCACCCTACGTCCATATAACATTTTTGGGAGGTTTCCGAAGGGTGTTCTAGGTATTTTGAGTGGGTTTATAAGTCCTAATTACCTAGATGAATTCATTATTTAAAAATCAAAATCCCAAATTCCCTAACAAATTCTCTAGAACTCCATTGAAGCCAAAACTCAAGGAACAACTTGGACTGAAGATCTGATTGGTGATTCTTCATCAATTTCGTGATTTAGATTAATTAAGGTATGGTTTTCATCCTTGAAACTCTCTTCATCAAGGATCCAAAAATTCAAAGAGATTTCTAAAGTCTTTTATAGATGAATTTGTCCAACTTTGTAATCTAGCCATGGGTTAGTCCATAAAACGTTTTGAATAATTTTTTTGTATTGGATTGATGTTAATTTGATGATTTTAACCTAAAATCTACATAAATCCACGCAAAACATTGTCATGACCCGAAAGTACACCCTAGAAGTTAGGAGGAACCCTTGTTTCATGACCGGGCATACTTGACCATTTGGGGTCTCGCACAAGCCCTTTAATTAAAATACATTACATAAGACATGTAAAGTAGTGAGGAATTAAATTTTTTCAAGAAATGTTATTAAAAAAAGGAATTCTTTTATAAATACTTAAGAAATCTCATCGTCACCGACCAAACTTAAACACATAACATAATAAATCTTTAACTAGGAAATTAAGAAAAGGACTATGCCCAATATGTGAGGAAATACTTTATTTTGAGAGAAAATTTCCCAAGATCAACTTCTAGACATCAACCTTCAAAATGCTTCAAACCTATACTTATATAGTATAGAAAAGTATAGGGTTAGTCAAAATAATGTACTAAGTATGGCATATGCAAAAACATGCGAAAAAGAGACATTTTAGTGAAATAAACATTCATGCAAATTCAGTAAAACATTCATGAATTTAGAAGCCAATAAACATGAGAACCATCATTTAACACTTAGAGAAGAACTCAGATAATTTTAACCAAAAAGAGGCATTTACACTTAACTCCCAGAAACATACAATGAACTCTACTAACATTAAAGTGAACTAATTAAGCCTTTATAGTGAAACCATTTGGGAATGTACAATTAATCAATTAAAGAATTCACAATATATTCAACTTGAGAAATTGCAATGAACTATCCTATTCTAAATGAGTGAACTTTTAAGGCAAAGCTAAAGAGAAAGTGAACCCATTTTCCGTAAGAGTTTCCCTACCTCAGGATTATCCTAAGACTCACTAAGGTAGAAGATGAAGAAAGTATGCATATGCCTCCTTCAATGCACACAAAAGAAATCCTCAAGACTACCCCTTTAGGCTTATTCAACTCGGGAGAAACAAGCCCCTCAATCAATGGCAAGACACTAAAAGACACCCAACAAACTACCAAAGTCTTCCCTTTCGGAATACCTACCTAGTGCAATGAGTAGATTGCATCCCATACCAACCACCTATCCTAAGGTGCACATTCTATTAGAAGGTTTGGCACCAAGTCTTCCCTTTCGAAAGGTCCTACTTAGTGCAATGGATAGATAGCGTCCCATACCACAACCTACTCTAAGTAGTAGGTTCTTTAGAAGACTTAGTTCATTCAATTCAAATAAGTCTCACCAAGACTCCCCTTTCGCATTGCCTACCTAGTGCAATGGATAAATAGAGTCCCATTCCACTACCTACCCTAAGTAGAACACTCCTTTAGAAGACTTAGCACATTCATTTCTTTTATGGGAGTTAGCTTAACCGACATAGACCATGAGATCTAGACATGGAATCCCGATATAAACCCCTATTAGATGAGGGATCCAGACTTTCCTAGAATGAGGTCATTCTCTTAAGATTTACATGGCTTTCCCAATAGCTACACCTATGTGGGCGCATAGTTAAGGGATAAGGATGTTTCTACTAAGTAACTCATTCACTACTAACGAGGAGTACTCATCTCAAGAGGTACATTGGAATACAACATCTCAACTCACGAAGTGTAATCCACCTCTCCTTCATATTCTCTTGGTGCTAGGCATAACTTTCCACGGATTCTCAACTTCTTATAGACTATAGTTTAAGTATAATAAGTGAGCACTACATCTCAACTCACGAAGGGCATTCATCCTCCATCTTATCTTAGAAAGCTCATGGGATGTAGTGGGGTTGCTACTAAACACTTCATCTCAAACCAGGAAGAGTGTTCACCCCAAAACTCCCCTTTTGGACGTAACTTAGATTCATTCATTCATTTAAGTGTGAATGTGTGTGTACATGTGAGCACACCTTGCACATAAGCATCATTACATTTACATTTGACTCCTATACATGCTTAGAACTTCATTCATCACATCACACACTTTATATGCTTAATATAATCATATAAGTACTTTATACATAATCCTTAACATACTTCTCATAATAAGTTTCATAAAGCAATTAACAAGAATAATTTCATTCAAGCATACACTCTACTCTACTTAGCTTAATCATTTCATGAGGCAAATTTATCAAGAATAGTATATTTATCATCTTCTTCACATAAAAGCCTTAATAGAATCATTCACAATAACTAGTAACTTTACATTCATACAATTTGTAACAACCCTAAAAATGGATATGCTAAGTAATGCTTAATGTGTCTAGAATGCCAACGATTAGACCGGGTTCACACGGATTGATACGCGTAGAACCAGACCTTGGAACCCTTGATATATCTAAGAAAACAAACTTGTTGAGTTATTTGAGCTAGGAAAGGTTGGGTTCAACCATGTAGGGCTCTCGAATACGAAGATTTACTCGAAGGATTCTTTACAAGACTTAAAAAGAGGAAATCTTAGGTTTGGAGGGTCTAGGGGTAAAATGGTCTTTTTCCAGGCTAAGGGTAGTATTATAATTACCCTAAATATATAATTAATTATTTAATTATTAAGGTGGAGGGGCAATTTAGGGAGAGAGAGCCGAAATTGAGCTCTTGAAGTGAGGTCTTGCTTCATCCGGGTTCGAACCTAGGTGGAAGCAATGAATTAATGTGATTTTATTTAAGCTATTGAATTAATATCATTAATTAATAATTATTATTCTCTAGATGATTTAAAATAAAATAAAAATCAGATTTTTTTAATAATTAAGTAAACCTTATTTAACTAAGTCCTAAACAAGACTCCTAAGCCTAATATAACTCCTACTCTCTCACGTCTATCTTTCAACTCTCACGCTCAAGCTCTCTTTTTAGTTCACGAAATTCTCTGCAAAAATAAGCTGCAACAACATAAATTAAACACATTAGAAAACAATAAAAGTTCTCTACACTTAAAGATCTTACAAAAAAAATATACAAACAAGCAAGCTAACTTAAGAAACGAAAACTTTGCATCATCTTCTCGACGGGTTCGTGTTGAAGATTTAGGGGAGGTTTTGGGCCGAACGAAAACTTTGCATCATCTTCTCGACGGGTTCGTGTTGAAGATTTAGAGGAGGCTTTGGGACGAACTAGGAAGGTGTGGAAAGCTACATCAAGGTATGGGATTTCTCTCTTGGAATCCTTTCTCCAAGAGAAATTTCTTTCTACAAAATTTAAACGTATGAAACTGGGTTGTCCTCTTGAATGTTGAACTCCTTGTACCTAGTCTCTTTCCGATTTCTATCTAAATTATGTTAGAAATCATGTTGTTGGTATGGTTTCTGGTAGCTAAGTGTGAAGTATGTAATTCTTTGTGATTTTGTGTTTGGAAATAGCAAGCATGTTCAATGTTGTCAACCGAAAATGATGTGGTGCAATATGTAAATGTTTGGTGTTATTGTTATCCATTTTGAAGTCTTAAAATTGTTAGCTTGATGGCTGAAATTAAAGTGCATTAAATGTGTAATTCGTGATGTTCATATGAGGTGTATGTGACTGATTTAAGTGGAAAGTTGCAGATAAAATAACAATGAATCTACACCTAAGAATGTCTTAAACGAATCAATGAAATCTACCCCAAAAAGGTGTTAAATGATCCATGACTTTTCCTAAGTTTTCAAGTGGAAATATTGGTGAAAATATGGTAAGAAAATGACTAATTTTCCAGCAAAAACAACAAGTTTCGTCTAGGCTAAAGTATAGACGAGTACTCTTGAAATTTAATTGATTTTAAAAGGGATGAGGCCACCAGGATTCGAACCTGTGACCACATCCGTGTGAGGCCTTAAATTCGCAAGAAAAGATATGGGGTCAGGGAGGATCAAAATGGGGGATTCTGCCTGAAAGTGTAGAGCACAAAAAATTGATAAAAATAAAATGGGAGGCGTGGGAATCGAACCCACAACCTCTAGGCAGCGAATGAAAGGAAATAAAAATAAAGGAAAGGAAGTGAGAGGCGTGGGAATCGAACCCACGACCTCAAGGCTGTAAAGGAGAAAGGGAGAAATAAAAAGAAAATAAAGTGAGCTGTGGGGACTCAATCCCATAACCTCACTGCCGATGCATAGATAAGTCAATGTTTCATTAAAAATAAAATAAGGAGTTTGTGGGGGTTCGAAACCACAACCTAATAGGCCCTAGCGAATTAAAGAATAATTAAAGAGAGGCTGTGGGGGTTTGATCCCAAAACCTCATGGTCTATGCGAAATTGGAGAAGAGGAATTAAATTTTTAAGGAAATATAAAAAGTGGTTGTGGGGGTTCGATCGCGCAACCCTTTGGCCAAATAAGAGGAGAATCCAACGAGAAAAATAAAGATAGAATGTTGATGTTGGGGCTCGATCTAGGGTCCAAATGTCATGAAGACTAAAAATAAAGTCAAGGAAAATGTAAGTATTGTCCAAGGGTTTGGAACTTGGGTTCCCTTGCCCAAATTTCCGTATTGATAAATAAGTCATACGTAAATTAAATGTTCAAGTATAATGCCACCTACTTAGATCTAAATTGAGATCTTGGCATACATACAAGATGCATAAGTCTTGTACTACATAATATTAGGAAGATATGAATCACTTGAACGAACTATGAATGAAGCCTCGTGGCTTGTATGTGTAGACCCATAGTCTAGCACACATTTAAAATTAAGTGAACTTAAGATGTATGCAATGAAATGATGAAATGAACAATGAATTGATGAAACCCTAGAAGGGTAAAGTAAGAGTGTGAAACACACCAAATGGACGAGTGCATTGGAATATGAGTAAATGAACAATGAAATCATGAAATGAACAATGAAATGATGAAAACCTAGAAAGGTAAGTAAGAGTGTGAAAAACACTAAATGGCCAAGTGCATTGGCATATGATGAAATACACATTCACGTAAAAAAGGGTGAGTAATTATGAAGAGCAAATGTGCTAATGATAATGAATGTGGTAACAACATGACATGAGGCTAATGTAAAAGATTAAAGCAATCTCAAATGAGCCTAAGTAAATGTTACCAAAACGTACTCATCTATGAGAGTGTAAAGTTAATGAAGAGATCAGTCTCTATGAACACTATAATGAAAGTATTGAGATTAACACACTTAACACTAATAATGAGAAGCGAAATCATCTATTGAGCTATGGTGTCCTCATACTAGAAGCCAACTTCCATGACGTATGAGTTGAATGTAACGGAACTTTATACAGAGCACCGATAGACTAGTTATGAGCGGTGATGCCTTCTTTTGGGAAGGGCGGAGGTTCACGTAACTCTCATGCGATGAGATTGTCCAGCATGACGGCTATGGTTCTCCCTATATCTCCTAGTCTTCGAACCTATTCTACCAATATAGTATTCTGTCGGGGTTCAATTCCCATGTACGCTAGCATGTTTTGGGTCACTTTGGCCAGTGACTCCACCTCTTTTCGGTGTGGGGTTTCATGACACTGGATTTCATTATGATCACATGATCTATGTCGGTTAAAGTTAAAGTTCCCAATGAATGAAGAAGGCCAGCCTCAATGGTGCACATAATGAAACGAATGATACCAAAGGTTTTAGGATAGGATAATCAAGAGGTGAGTTATATTCATGTAATGACCTTAGGTCATTCTTGGTCATTGCACAACAAACCTGATGAAAGTCTTAAACTACATCCTAGGTATATCTGGTGTTTACACTTGCCCATGAATGAAATGAAATGAAGTACGTATAAATGAACGAAGCAGACTCTATGTTTTCTAAAGCAGACCCCCTAGTTGAGGTCCCATATGTTGAGCCCTCATTTTTTGGAAGTCTTAATGTCAAGTCCATGATTCCAAGGTCTCATGGCATACGAATGAATTATATGAACAACGTTATGTGTTATATCAATTATGATGTGTGGTATGTGAAATATGTTATGTGCTGTTCTCAAAATGATAAGTTGGATTATGCATTTTACACTCATGTCATGACTTTCCGAGTCCAAATTTAGAAAGTCTACTAACTTGACTTTCCATAAATCATGTTATTAGGAAAGATATATTCTTTCTCATGCATGCCCTTGGTATGTGCTTGCATATACCCATACTTAGTACAAGTGTACTAATTCCATACAAATATCAACTTTTAGGTGCAGGCACAGGTGGATGTTAGATCTTACAGTACAACGTTGCAGCTATCCGGACGTGGAGCTTTTATCAAGTCTTTGTATGACCTAATCATTTCGAGGCTGTCTACTATTATTATCTATCTTAGATGTAGGCTTTAGCAAGTGGAGCATGTTCCACTAGTGTTTCATTTCCCATTTCATTTTCCGACTTTGTATTGGTGCCGTTTTGGGAAGTACACATTTCATGAAGCTACAAACTATTTCTTTCATTTTATGATCTTAATGTTAGATGGTTGATGGTGAACAATTATACATGTAATATAATGTTTAGTAAGTATGTTAGGAAACAAAAAGTTTCAAGTTTTCCACTAAAATTAATGTAGGTGAAGGAAGAATGACGTATCTAGGCTTGTCTGCGACCTCTGAGAGGTCAACGACGCCAGTCTCGTCAGGGGTCTAGACTTAGGTCTTGAAAAAGTTTGTATCAGAGCTCTAGGTTAAATTTCGAGGACAATAAGTTCACATAAACCACATTGAGTACTTTCTTAGTCATGGTAGTGAAGTGCACCACTATCCTGGATTAGAGACAGAATGATGCGTAGGAAAATTTCCCTTCTTCTGATCTTTAATGTTTGACTGTCCTGATGTTATGAGCGTGTCTAACATCAATCCCTATTGTTTACAGAGAATGAACACTACAAGAACTATTGGTTAGAGGAGAGACTAGCAGCTAATGGGAACAATCAAGTTCAACCCCTGGCTCCACCAGGAGGAGTGGCTATGCCGGTTAACCAAGCTAGGTTGACTAATGCGGAGGTGCGGGCATCTCTGGACCAGATGGCACAGGCCATCACTATGCAGGCTCAGGACATGACTGCCCAAGTCAATCGGCAGAATGTTGAGATGGAGAACCCACCAGTGCGTACCATGGCTGAAAGGATGAGAGACTTAACGAGGATAAACCTTCCTATTTTCATAGGGTCTAAGACTTAAAAGGATCCCCAGGAGTTTTTGGATGAGGATCATAAGACTTTGTTGGCTGTGGGGGCCACAGATACTGAGAAAGAAGAGCTGGCTTCCTATCAGCTCAAGGATGGTGCACAGACTTGGTGCAAGATGTGGTAGGATAGCCGAGCTTTGAGCGGAGTTCCGATCACTTGGGAGCTGTTTAAGACAGTCTTCATAGGGATATTCTTTCCAAGGGATATGAGGGAGGCGAAGGTTGAAGAGTTTATCAACCTTAAGAAGGGATCAATGACAGTCAGGGAGTATTTCCTAAAGTTTGTAAAACTATCCAGGTATAATATTTTCGTTAGTGTCTAACAACAAGGATGAGATGAGTACTGAAGTTTGTTAAATTATCCTTGTATGCTACATCCCTTATATCTAACAACAGAGATGAGATGAGCAGGTTCTTCACATGGATGAACGGAGATCTGGAGGAGGAGTGTCGGTCTGCGATGCTCCATGATAACATGGACCTCTCCAAGTTGATGGTCTATGTCCAGCAAGTGGAGGAAATCAGATTGAGGAAACACTAGGGCAGGGAACATGTCAAGGCAAGATGAGGAGAATTTTTCAAGGAAGAGTAGTACTGAAATCAGGGATAAGCCCAGGTTTATGAAGGGGCTCTTCCACACAGGGGAGTCAATTTCATCGAAGGGTCGCCATGATAGGAATTCCTAGTCCATAGTTAAGAGAAGCAATGCAGTAGATACACCTCAGGAAAGACCACCTTGTAGGAAGTGTGGTAAACTACATGGAGGAGAGAGTATGATAGGCACTAATGCTTGTAATAGTTGTGGAAAACCGGGTCACATGGTGAAGGATTGTCCAATTAGGAGAAGTCAAGAACAAGGGAAGGAGAGAGTTCATTCTAATGGTCCAAGTGAAGAGGCTCCAAAGAGGCAACGATTCTTTGCAATCAAGCCTAGGGGTACAGGGGAAGGCACTTCTGGTGAAGTCTCGGGTGAGTAGCCTTAATTAGTCCTTCATGTATTTGACTGCGTATGGTGTTTATACACTAGTATGAGGTTAATATGTGTGAATCATCATGTTGGTTGCCGATTTGTATGACTTATATGTTTACTTATATTGTATGCTTTCATGAGACTAGTTTAAGAAAGAGTTCCTTAGTCCACTAATGTAAAGCTACTAGTAGGTTTACAGGATGTGCACCATCATGTTAATATGTAAATCAGTATGTATGCATACATTCTATCGATGACTTACGTAATGTTAGTAAAGAGTAGTGTTATTCGGGGACGAATGTTCCTAAGGGAGGGGGGGATAATGTAACTACCCGAAAAATGGATATAATAAGTAATGCTTAATGTGGCTAGAATGCCAACGATTAGACTGGATTCAGACGGATTGATACGCGTAGAGCAAGACCTCGAAACCCTTACTACATCCAAGCCAACTAACTTGGGGAGTTAGTTGAGCTAGGAAAGTTTGATTCCGACAATGTAGGGCTCTCGAATAAGAAGATTTACTCGAAGGAGTCTTTACCGGACTTAAAAAGAGAAAATCTTAGGTTTGGAGGGTCTAGGGGTAAAATGGTCTTTTTCAAGGCTAAGGGTAATATCGTAATTACCCTAAATATATAATTAATTATTTAATTAATAAGGGGAGGGAGAATTTAGGGAGAACGAGCCGAAATTGAGATCTTGAAGTGAGGTCTTGCTTCACCCGTGTTCGAACCTAGGTGGAAGCAATGAATTAATGTCATTTTATTTAAGCTATTGAATTAATATAATTAATTAATAATAATTATTCTTTAGATGATTTATAATAAAATAAAAATCAGATATTTTAATAATCAAATATAAATTGAATTTCTATTAATTATGTGATTTTAAATCAATTAAACTATGAACCCATGTAAGTGATGAACCCTAGTTTTGGACTACTTTATGGGTTAAGTGATATTGACTTAATGTTTATGAATTTTAGCGTAGTTATCTATGGGCTATTGAATGATGTAAGAATTGTATTAAATTGATGTTTAATTGGTCTTAGATTGATAAGTATATATTTAATTAACTTAGATTCATTGAGTATTATAGTTTATGTATTGAAATTGATGTGTATGGCCATTGGTAAGGGCCTTATGCTATTGAATTGGATTATTTAGCTATGGATTGAAGTGGTGACAATGTATTGGTGGTACGCTTCCCTTGATATCTTTATTTTATGTTAATTAGTCTTGAATTATATTGTGATTGGTAAGTTCAACTTATGGTGGTGGTTTTATGTTCTTTACTTTTAATTGATGTGGCTTTTTCGGCTTTACTTTATGTAATATGATGATCATGGCTTTGTCAGCACTATTTGAAGTATTATGATGATTTATGGAGTTGATTTATGTGAAGTATGAACATATCTATCTACATCTGATTAATCTGAAAGTATGTGTTCTTCTATTTATATTAGGTGATCACGTTAGACTATGACTATGTGCTTATATGTGTAGTCTTAGAGTTGATGCATGATTGTTCCTACATGACTATATAAGTCTATGATGGTTATATTTATGATGTTATAGTAATGTATATGGTGACATAAATATGATACGGGTCATTCTTAAGTGCTTCAAAGAATGATATGCTATATCTAATAAAGTAAAGTGTGTGGTGTCTTGTTATAATTGACTTGTGTCCCTTACCTGATTCATATATGAATGATATGTGAATATGAGATATGTTGACTAAGTAGGCCTAGTCCACCCTTGTCATGTATGAATGAATAATATCTGAGACCTTAAATGATGTTAAGAAGTTCATGTACGAAGAAACTTAAACCTAGATGTAAGGTTATGAAGCTTGAAGTCGACAGTCGTAATTGTATCCTTCATATAATGAATGCTGGACTTAGGTTTTATTGGATTGAACGATATTATATCATCCTTAGGTAAGTCACGAGGAGCTATTTTTGTCGCCATTGTAAGCTAACCCTAGTGGACCTCTTTGTTAGAGTGAATATGATTGGGTTATGAACTCGACATGGAACCCTTTGTATGAATCTTTATTGTCAATGACTGTATGAAAACAAAGGCTAGCACCGAGTGAGTATGTTATGGGAAGTAGCTCTACTTGATAGGGAGAGTAGAGTACAATGTATCCCTACTTGAGAATGAGACTAGAGTACATAAATTCCCTTCATATTCCTTAACCACGTTCCTACATGAAATGTGTCCTAGTTCTACCCTTGGAAAGTACAACACCCTTATCAGAGTAAGTTAGAACTCCGGATTCCATATTTAGCTATCATGGTCTTTGTCGGTTATTGTCTAGTATCATCATGTGAGATACCTACTAGTATTGGAGAAGTGCTCTGAAGATTAGGTGGTTGTATCATATACTATCAAGACATTGCACAATAGGATTTGAAGATGTTAGTGAGACTCCCTAGGTACTTCCAAGACAATTATTGAATGTTCTTATGTGATGAACGAGTCATAAATGATGTAATGAATGTAATGACTTAAGTTAAGAAAATATGTTAAATGAATAAGTACTTATCTAGAGTAGTTAAGGGTTGTCTAGTAAAGGTGTGCAGCGGGCATAGAATGGTCACTTCGTACCATACGTAGATAAGTCTTAAGAATTACTCTAGTTAGGGAAGATTGTTGATTATGTAGACGTGATCTAAGTCTTAGGTAGTCTTAAGGATTATTTAGTTAATCTTGAAGAGGTCAATCATGGACATTGTCTTCTTAATTTACTTAAGTCTTTTGATAGCCTGTGGAAGGAGAATGTCATATCATCTATATGTTGCTGTATTAAATGAGAATGATTAAATATTAGGTAGTCTATAGAATCTCCTAAGTGTGTGTGTAAGGGATTTTATGGGTGGTCGCTTCACAACTCAATCAAGTGAACCTTAGAATCAACCTTGGTTGGAGAATTTCATGCTGATGTGGTGGATGTATTGTAAGTGTGTGTATCTCATCATAGGTGGTCTTAAGGATCATTTTTGTGTGCCTAGAGAGGGTACATGCGCGATCTCTCTTTATCTTACTTAAGTGAGTCTTAAGATAATTTTAGTGAGGGAATTGCATGATATAACGTATCTATGGAGAAGCTAAGAAACTTCAGTGTACAAAGAAGGAACTCACTGTAGCAGCAATATACGTCCCTGTAATGTTTTGCTAAAAATGTGAATAATTTCTTTTATGATTTCTTATGTGTTCCAAAGGTGTTAAATGTTCTTATTATGCGTATAGTATAATGTTTTAATCAAAAGATGCATATTTCGAATGAATATCCGTTTTCATGATTTTTATTCATTATACTATATTTGGTTCATGTCTTTGTACTAATACCATGCTTTTATCTATCTCTAAAGTGATTAATAGGTGCAGATTCTTTTGGAGAACTATGCTTTGATTAGAAGATCATTCAAGCAAGTCGTACTATGTCCTCATTTGACTCGAGGGCATAGATGTCTTTTATTTCCTTTATCAAAGTATTGAAGTAGACTTAGTAGTACTTATTTCTATTGTGTATGGCCGTGTCCCAAAGTTTTCTTGTGTCTAATATTTGATAAAAAGGGACTTAGTACTTTCTATGGATTCTTATATAAAAAGGTTTTAAAGACTTATAGAATGTTTGTGAAATATTCTAATTCCGCACTACTTTTCATATGTTTATATGGGATGAACGATACGGAAGGCTTGTACAAGACCTCTGAGAGGTCAAGTATGCAAATAGCACTCCGAGAGTGACATATCTTCTAGGGTGTGGTGTCGGGATGTCACAGGCTTGGTATTAGAGCATAGGTTATGAAAGTGGTCTTAGGAATCAAAAATTCTCATCAAGTCGCGTCTAGTAGAGTCTTGAACATCGGTGTGAGTCACGACACATCTATGGGCGAGAGGCTATAGGACGATAGTGTTTCCCTTCTTTTCTACTCCTATGTAGGTTTGTAAAATTTATTCTAGTTCTTGTTGTGTTGTGATGTTCTTGATTATGTGAAATTAATGTTTTCCTTGATGATTGGTTTTTACAATGTGTTGTATGGTATGTTCATGAGCTGTTAATTTGAGTCTATACTCTTGAGAGTTTTTAGAGAGTAGAAAGTGTTATTCGAAGATAAATGTTGTCCAAGTGGGGGAGAATATAATACCTCAAAAATGACATAGGTGATGCTAGAGCATAACATGGTTTTCATGAGGGTATAGTGTACTAAAATTTTCTGTAATGTGGTATTGAGGCAGTTTCTAGAGTTATACGTGATTTGGAAGTCAAACGTCAAGGTAGGACTAAGACGTTCGACGACTAAGTCACCTATGTGCCTCATGTGTGTTATGTTCTCTACGTGTTTTCCATTATTTAATGAGGTCATTATATGAGTTATTATAGTATTTATAGGTAGTGTGTCATGTTTCATGAAGTTCGGAGGTCAAACGTCCGAGAACGTCCATGACGTTCGAAAGCTTTACCTTGAAATGACCTTGTGTGTCTTAGCATGTTTTGTCGAGTTTCAGGTGTTCATTTTTGATGAAATTCATGTGGGAGGTCATAAACTCATATAATAACATATTCTGGTTGGAAACGTCCAGGTGAAAGCCCCCAAGCACCAACCAAGGGTCCTTGAGGAAGGACCCTTCTCAAGAGCCAAAAGAGTCCCAAATGACGGAGGAAGTAGACAACTCGTTGGCCAGTCGACACCCCGTTGATGGGTGTCAGGGGTCAATACATAGGCGTGGGAGAAGTAAAAGCTAAGGACAAGCCTCATTCCCAAACCACGGATTAACACGACAAGTTTTTGGTTAGGAAATGGGCCGTCGTTGGCAACCATCCGTGAGATTTGGTTCCTGCGCAGCTTATTGTAAGTTACAAGGGTGAAGTTGTAAATTCTCCCCACGTACAAATAAGATAAAGGTAGGTTACTTAGGGGTAATTTGGGTATTTTAAGCATGCTTATTAGCCTTAAACACTTAGGAGAGTTTATTATTCAAAATCAAAACCCAAATTCTCTTAGAAATTCTCTAGAACTCCATTGAAGCCAAAACTCAAGGAAGAGCTTGGATTGGAGATTTGAGAGGTCATTCTTCATCAACTTTTTGTATTAAAATCAGTGAGGTATGGTTTTTGATCCTTGAAATTCTATTCATGAAGGAGCTCAACATTAAAAAAGTTTTCTGAAGTTTTCAAATAAGAACTTGTCAAGTTTCATGATCTATCGATGAAAGGTTTTAATGCATTGAATATTGATTGAATTGTTGTTAATTAAATGATTTTAACTCAATTATCCTATACACCCGTGTACTTGATGATCCCTATTTTTTTACTACTTTATGGGCTAAGTGATATTGATTTAATGCTTATGAATTCTAGTATAGTTTTCTATGGGTTATTAAATAATGTAAGAGTTTTATTCAATTTATGTCTACTTGATCTTCAATTGATATAATTATATACAATTTACTTAGATTCATTGAGTATTATAGTTTATATATTGAAATGATGTTCATGGCCATGGGGCCTTATGGTATTGAATTGGATTATATAGCTATGGATTGAAGTGGTGACAATGGATTGGTAGTACGCTTCCCTAGATTTCTTTAATTTATGTTAATTAGTCATGAATTATATTGTATTTGGTATGGTCCACTTATGGTGGCGGTGCTATGTGCATTACTTGCAATTGATGTGGCCTTGTCGGCGTTACTTTATGTAATATGATGATCATGGAATTTTCAGAACTACTTGAAGTATTATGATGAATTGTGTAGTTTGTTTATGTGAAGTATGAGAATATCTATCTACATGTCATTAATGTTAAAGAATGTGTTGTTCTATTGAGATAAGATGATTATGTTAGACTATGACTATGCTCTCATGTGTGTAGTCTTAGAGTTGATGCATGATTGTTCCTTCATGACTATATGAGATAATGATGGTTATATTTATGATGTTACAGTAATGTATAGGGTGAAACAAATATTATAAGGGTCATTTCTAAGTGCTTCAATGAATAATATTCTATATGTAATAAAGTAATGTATGTGGTGACATGTTTTGGTAGACTTGTGTCCCTTACTTGATACATGTATGAATGATATGTGAATATGAGATGTCTTGACTAGTAACTCTTAGTTTACCCTTGTCATTTATTAATTATATATATGTGTAACCTTAAAAGATGTTATTAAAGTCATATATGTGGAACGTTAAACGTAATGGTAAGGTTATGAACCTTTAAGTCGAGAGCTGTAATGGTATCCTTCATCTAATGAATGATAGACTTAGATTTGATTGGATGGAATGACATGATATCATCCTAAGGAAAATCATGATGATCTATCTTTGTCGCCATCGTAAGGTAGCCTAGTGGACATCTTTGGAAGGGTTAACGTGACTGGGTTAAAAACTTGATATGGAACCCATTTGTATGAAACTTTGATGTCAATGACTCTATCAGAAGAAAGTCTAGCACCGGATAAGTATGTTATGGGAAGTAAATCTACTTGACACGGAGACTAGAGTTCAATGTATGTCTAATTTAGAATGAGACTAGTGTACAATAAAAGCCCTTCATCTTCCTAAACCATGTGCGCACATAGGATGTGTCCTAGTTCTACCCTTGGATAGTATAACACCCTCAATAGAGTAGGTTAGAACTCCAAATTCCATGTTTAGCTATCATGGTCTATGTCGCTTATTGCCTATTATCATCATGTGGAGTACCTACTCTTATTGAAGAAGTTCTATGAAGTTAAAGTAGTGGTATGGGACGCTATCTAGACATTGCACAATAGACTTTTAAGATGTTAGTGAGAATCCCTAGGTCTTTCCAGGACCATTATTTGACAATCTTTATCTGATGAATGAGTCTTAAATGAACTAATGAATGTAATGACTTAATTTAAGAAAACATTTTAAATGAATAAGTACTTACCTAGAGTATTTAAGGGTTGTCTAGTTAAGGTGTGAAGGGGGCATAGGAATGGTCACTTCGAATCATACATAGATAAGTCTTAAGAATGACTCTAGTTACGGAAGATGGTTGATTATGTAGACATGATCTAAGACATAAATTGTCTTAATTATTCTTTAGGTAATCTTAAAGAGGTCAATCATGGACATTATCTTCTTTATTTACTTAAGTAAGTCTTTTGATATACCGTGGTTTCACAGTATTTTTAATGCTTTTTCCTTAAGTTTAGTTTTTTTCCAAAAGCCTTTTTGTATTAATTTTTATGTAAGTTTCTCTTTATTTGTAGGAAATCTGTCTAAAGATGAACACGGAAGTTTTTGAGCAAGAAATGCAGAAAAGTTACCACCTATGGAGCTTGTGACGGTCCGTAGGTGGCACCATAGTGAAGCTGCTGAAGGAAGATGGGGAAGTCTTACCAAGTGTGGTGTTACGAAGTGCATGACGGACCGTCGTAGTCATCACGGTACGTCCTGCTGGTTCATCGTGATGATTAGAGAAGTAGTCCCAGTACCCAAATTCCAAGAGTTTAAGTGTTATAGAACGGAGACCCTCGACGGACCGTTGTGCCTGTGACGGTCCGTCATACCTGCCGTCGAGGGTAATGAAGAGAGAAGCAGAAGAATTTGCAGAGTATGGGACGATGGGGTCCACCACGACCCGTTGTGACCACGACAGCCAGTCACGAGGTCCGTCGACCCAACCGCGTTTTGACATATTTTCGACAATTAGAGTCCTTCTTTTATTAGGTTTCTGTTTTTTATAAATAGTTTGAAAAACCTCATTTTTGGGGTTAGACCCTCAGATAGTTAGATTCTCATATAGTTAGACTCTTTATTGGAAAAACACTTTTATGTTAGATTCTTTGTTAGTAAATTATTTTGGACATCAGACTTTAGATTGTTACACTTTTCTATGGAGTTGATTGTTGGTGATTTTGTCGATTAATCAAGTAAATTTCTGGATTTTTTTCTTTTTCATTGAAGTAAGTGCATGAATTCTTACATCACATATATGACTATTGTGATTATGACTATGGGTAACTAAACTCCATAACTAGGGTTGTGGGAACCATGTGTGAATAATAAGGTAAAATCTAACTAAAATAACAATTCTAGAATTGTGTCTTTCATGTATTGAGAATTCTTTCGCTCAGAGGTCTTTTTAACAGATGGCCAACGTTAAAACTCGCCTTAATGCTACTTGCCGGACCAAGGAGGTAGATAATAGGAAAAGAATTATCAACATAGATTTAGTGTATACAATCTAATAGGCTAGTATTGATTTGTACGAGGTCATAACTTAGTCAAATATCAAATACAATGCTTAATATGAGGTAAAGGTAAGGGTTAGTATAGCAACACACGTAGCCGGACCAAGGTGCGGAGTGAAATTTTCTAGATGCCGAACCAAGGACTTAGAGATACATAACTCTTCACTTTGCATGCAAGATACTAGGAAAGAATTGTTATAGTTAAAATTTTCTACCTGTGGGGAACACTTTAACCCTAGTTACTTTTATTAAATGATTAAGTTCCAACATTCGAATCTGTTAGTTGTCTACTTTAATTTAGCTAATTATTTTCATTCATTTAGAAATAACCCCCCCCCTTTTATTGTCTTTGTTTTCTAAGGAAATAATTGACTAAATAAGGGTAATAATAGATTTAAATTAAGTCTGAACTATTTTCCTCGTGGGAACGATCCTAACCTTATTAGTTGGGTTCTTTACTTGATACAACCGCTTTACTTCTTATTTGAGAAGTATGTTTGAGCTTATCATCGTTTGATAGCCTTTGGAAAAAGAATGTCATATCATCTATATGTTGTTGTATTATGTGAGAATTATTCTATCTTATGTAGTCTCATAGGATCTCTTAAGTGTGTGTGTAAGGAATTGTATGTGCGGTCGCTTCTTAACTCACTCAAGTGAACCTTAGAATCACCTTTGGTAGGAGGATCTCATATTGATGAGGTGGATTTAGTGTAAGTGCGTGCATCTCATTATAGGTGGTCTTAAGGATCATTTAGGTGTTCATAGACAGGGTGTATGGGCGGTCTCTCTTTGTCCTCTTTGTCTTACTTAAGTGAGTCTTAGGATAGATTTTAGTGAGGGAATTTCATGCTACAAGGTGTATATGGAGAAGCTAAGAAACTTCACTGTACAGTGATATACTTCACAATAATGTTTTCCTAAAAATGTGAATAATTGGTTAACTGATTTATTATGTGTTCCTAAGGTGTTAAATGTTGTTCTTATGCTTATAGTATATTTTTTTAATCAAAATATGCATATATCATATAAATTTCCATTTTCATGATTTTTATGCGTTATGACATACTTAGTACATGTGTTTGTACTAATTCCATGCTTTTATCTATCTTCAAAGTTATTCGTAGGTGAAGGTGCTTTTTGATAGATAAGCCTTGATTAGAAGATCGTTCAAGCAAGTTGAAGTATGTTCTCATTTGACTCGAAGGCATAGATGTGTTTTATTTCCTTTATCAATGTATTGTAATAGACTTAGTAGTACTTATTTCTATTGTGTATGGGCCGTGTCC
Organism: Solanum pennellii; assembly: GCF_001406875.1. Classification (NCBI taxonomy): domain Eukaryota; kingdom Viridiplantae; phylum Streptophyta; class Magnoliopsida; order Solanales; family Solanaceae; genus Solanum; species Solanum pennellii. The sequence continues at coordinate 28,795,435 of NC_028648.1, read as the reverse complement.
TAAAGTAATCTTGTGGCTATGATCTGATGAAACGAGACTTAGTATTTCCCATGTATTTTATATGAAAGAGGTGTTAAAGACTTATAGAATGTTTGTGAAATGTTTTAATTACGAATTACTTTTCATATCTTTATATGCAATGAACGATACGGAAGGGCTTCTTCAATACCTCCGAGAAGTCAAGTACGCCGGTTGCACTCCGAGAGTGCCATATTTTCTAGGGTGTGGTTTCGAGATGTGACATAGGTAATCATGTAGAGGACAATTATGGACATTCTCTTCTTAAATTTCTTAAGTAAGGCTTTTGATAACCTTTGTGAGGAGAATGTCACATTATATATATAATATTGTATGAAGTGAAAATGATCTTACTATCAATAGTCTAAAGGATTTCATGTGGTGTGTTTGGTGTATTGAAAGTGAAATTATCTCATTATTAGTTGTCTTAAGGATCATTTGGGTGTTCTTAGAGAGGGTGTATCGGCGGTCTCTCCTTGGCTTACTCAAGTGAGTCTTAGGATGACTTTTAGTGAGAAGGTTACATGTTAAAATGGGTCATTATGAAATTGTGGACTTTCACTGTAACATTGGAATTAGTCAATGTAATGTGACATAATTCACTGTAGCCTTTCCTAAAAAGTGAAAAAATGTTTGTGTTATCTTATGTGTTTCTAAGGTGTTAAATGTTGTTCTTAGGCTTATATTATGATGTTTTTATTAAAAAGAGCATATTTATATTAAATGTTCGTAATCATTATTTTATGCATTATGCTATACTTAGTACATGTGTCTGTTCTAATTCCATGATTTTATTAATCTCTAAAGTGATTCATAGGTGAAGGTGCTTTTGGTAGGGAAGCTTGGATTGTAGGATCTTTCAAGCAAGTTTGAAGTATGTCCTCATTTTACTCGAGGGCATAGATGTCTTTGATTTCTTATTTCAAATATTATAATTTACTTAGTAGTACTAAATTTCCATTTGTATGGGTCGTGTCACAAATATTGTTGTGTCAAGGGTTTGGTAATATGAGACTTAGTATTTCCTATGGATTTTATATTAAAGATATTTTTTATGATTATTCAAATATTATGAAAAGTTTTAAGTCCGCACTATTTTTCATATGTGTATATGTGATGAACGATATGAAAGGGCTTCTACAGGACCTTTGAGAGGTCAAGTACGCCGTGTTGCACTCGAGAGTGCCCTATCTTCTAGGGTTTACTCTCAGGATGTGGTAGTCTATTTGCCATGTTAAGACAGAACTCAATATATTAGAATAGGGTCATGACCCTTAATAACATAAAATATAAGTCTAATCTATTACATCAACTTAAATAACATCTTGACCTAGGCAACCCTTGAATCAGAAGGGCTCCTTAATTGAACTTTGGAGATCTATCCAAGCACTTCAATTAGGAGACATTTCTAGACATCAACACCTACACTTTGTGTAGAAAGATGAAGAAGAATAACATTAGTACAAGAATTCACTAAAGTATGAAACCATGAAAAACATGCATTTAAGGAGGACATTTCATTTGAAATCATACAACATGTATTTTTAGTAAACTTCATGAATATTGACACATTTAAGAACAGTATATTTCACATACATCATGTAGACATGAATACTACTCATAATAGCACATAAAGACATTTATCATACTTTGAGGCATATTCAATACATATAATACATTACTTCTCTTTTAATCTTACTTCTTTCTTTAAATAATCCTCAACTGTACTTAGTACAATGTATCACCTTGCGGTCACCTTACTATTGTCTTTCATAGATATGATTCATTAACATAACCACATACATTCACATGTCATAAGAACCTCATAGACATAAGTTTCACATAAGGACCGTCACGTAAGACAACTCCTAAGTCACACTAGTGCAATCTGTAAGTAGCATCACATAATACTACTTCCACCAAGTGCAACTGAGAAGTCACCCTAGACTAGGCATAACATATTTAACAAGTCATAAAACTTTCATTTATAACAAGACATAAGGCACATACTTTATATTATCACATAAGGAATATTTCCTTTACAATAACCATTGTTATCACTTATTTAGTTCATAACATAGGAAAACCACCCTCAAAAATCCTTCACAAGCTTACTTGTGCAATGTACACATGGAGTTCCATACCCCCACATATACTTAGTAAACGCATTTACAAGCCATTAATGTATTTCACACACCTAAACATAATTCATTCTGTTACATAGATAGTTAATTAATAATGCAATCATGCAATTCATATATACATAACATAATTTCTAGTTTCAAACATGTACTAATCTTATCATTTCTTGAAGTTCACTTGTGCAATGCATGTGTAGGGTCCATAATCCTACCTACTGTGACACCTCTAAAATGACTTAGGTGAAGCTAGAGCTTTACATGTTTTTCATGAGAGCCTAAGGTTCTTAAATTGATTATAATGTTGTATTGAGGCAGTGAGTAAAGTATTAGGTTAATTGGCAGTCAAACATCAAGGGACGACCGATACGTTCGACGACTAATCACCTATGTGCTTAATGTGTGTTTTTTGTGTTTATGAGTGTGTTTTGAGTTTATGAGGTCCTTATATGAGGTATAATAGTTCATATCGGCAGTGTGTGAAGTTTCATAAAGTTTGCAGGTCAAACGTCCAATAACATCCATGACGTTAGAAAGATTTGCCTTGAAATGACCTTGTGTGTCTTGGCATGTTTCGTCGAGTTTTACGTGTTCACTTGGATAAAATTGATGTGGGAGGTCCGAAACTCGTATACAAACATATTAGAGTTTATGCATGATTATATGAGTATATGATGGTTATATTGATGATTTTATAGTAGTGTATAGGGTGACTTATCGATGTTAAAGATTATTCCTATGTAGTTCTTGAATGATATGTTATATGTGATAAAGGGAAGTCTTGGTGTATTTTATGTGGTAGAATTATGTCCCTTACTTCATACATGTATGAATGTGAATATGATATGTCTTGAATTAGGATGCTAAAGCCTCTTAGCCTCATATGTATGAACGACATGAGACCTTGAATGTTGCTAAGAATGTTCTTTATGTGGAACCTTCAACCTAGTGGTAAGGTTATGATCCTTGAAGTCAAAAGTTGTAATGGTATCCTTCTTGTATGAATAGTGTACTTAAGGTTGTATGGCTGGAAATACATGAAAACATCCTTAGGAAAGTCATTAAGCTATCCTCTTCTCCATTGACAGGAAGCCCTAGGGGACCTCTTTGGTAGGGTGAATATGACTGGGTTATGAACTAGATAAGAAATCTCTTCATGTAGTACTTAATGTAAATTAATCTATGAGTACAAAGCCTAGCACCGAGTGAGTATGGTAAGGGAAGTAGCTCTAGTTAAGAATAGGCTAGACTGCAAAGAAACCCTAAATATTCCTTAACCATGTGCCTACATAGGATATGTCAAAGTTCTACGATTGGCAAGTAGAACACCTTCCATCGGAGTAGGTTACAAATCCGGATTCCATGCTTTGCTACTGTGGTCTGTGTCGGTTATTGCCTATTCTCATTAAATGGGATACCTACTAGTATTGGAGAAGTTTTGTAAAGTTCAGGTGGTGGTATGGGACACTATCTAGACATTGCACAATAGGCTTTAAAGATGTTAGTGAGAGTTTGTAGGTCTTCTCCAAGGCCATTACTTGAATGTCCTTATATGTAATGAAATGTCTCTTAATAAACTAATGAATCTAATGAGTTAAGTTAGAAAGCATGTTAAATAAATAAGTACTTATCTAGAGAAGTTAAGGGTTGTCTAGTAAAGGTGTGAAGGGGGCATAGGAATCTTCACTTCATATCTTACCTAGATAAGTCTTAAGAATGACTCTAGTTAGGAAAGTTTGTTGATTAAGTAGACATGATCCAAAAATAGGTAGTCTTAAGTATTATATGGGTAATCTTGAAGAGGTCAAGTATGGACATTCTCTTCTTGATTTACTTGAGTAAGTCTTTTGATAACCTATGGGAGGAGAATGTCATATTGTATGTATGTTATTGTATGAAGTGAGAATGATCTTATCCTAGGTAATCTAGAGGATCTCTTAAGTGTGTGTGAAGTGATTGTATGGGTGGTCACTTCACAACTCACTCAAGTGAACCTTAGAATCTCCTTTAGTAGGAGGATCTCATGTTTATGTGTTTGGTGTATTGTATTTGTGTGTAGGTGGTCTTGAGGATTATTTAGGCGTGCCTATAGAGGGTGTATGAGTGGTCTCTCTTTGTCTTACATAAGTGAGTCTTAGGATAGCTTTTAGTGAGGGAATTGCATACTAGAAAAAAATTACTATGAAGTTAAGGAACTTCAATGTAACTTTGGAAATTAGTCATTGAAAGTGACAAAGGTTCACTGTAACTTCTCTATAAATGTGATAAAATCTATGTGTTATCTTATGTGTTCCTATGGTCTTAAATGTTGTCTTATGCCTATACTTTGATGTTTTAATCAAAAAGTGCATATTTCCATTAAATGTCCATTTTCATAATTTTTATGCATTATGTCATACTTAGTACATGTGTTTGTACTTATTCCATACTTTTATCTATATCTGAAGTTATTCATAGGTAAAAGTCTTTTGGAGAGCTAAACTTGGATTAGAAGATCGTTCAATCAAGTTGAAGTATGTCCTTATTTGACTCGAGGGAATACATGTGTTTTATTTCCTTTATCAAAGTATTGTAATAGACTTAGTAATAGTTATTTCTATTATGTATGGCCGTGTCCCAAAGTATTGTTGTTCTAAGATTTGATGAAATGAGACTTAGTATTTCCTATGAATTAATCTGAAAGAGATTTTAAAGACTTATAGAATGTTTGTGAAAAGTTTTAAGTCCGCACTACTTTTCATATGTTTATATGCGATGAATGGTACAAAAGGGATTGTACAAGACCTCCAAGAGGTCAATCACGCCGTGTTGTGATCCGAGATTGACCCTAGCTTCTAAGATGTAGTCTCACGTCGTGACAAACGTGGTATTATAGCATAGGTTATGGAAGTGGTCTTAGGAATCCAAAAGTCTCAAAAAGTTATGTCTAGTAGAGTCTTGATCATCAATGTTAGTTGTGACACATCTATGGGCGAGAGGCAATAGGAAGATAGATTTTCCCTTCATTTTTACTCCTTTGTTGTGTCGTAGAATAAAAGTTATGAGAATTCTTTTATTATGGTTTTCCTTGTGTTACAGGAGATGAATACGAGGAGGACACCTGCTTGGATAGTTAAGGAAAATGATACGAATAAGGAGATTCCTCCTCTAGTTGAGCAAGATCCTCAAGGTGATCAAGGTGATGAAGTCCCTATTGTGGGTGGACGTAATGATGTTCTGGTGTTTCCCCCGGAAATGACTAATGGGGAGATTAGAGAGGCTTTACTTACTTTATCCCGAGCTTTGACTACCTATGTTAGTAGGGGTGTTGAGCCTCGAGTGAAATTTGTGGAGAGCACTATGACATCTAGATTATGATATTTTGTGAGGACAAATCCTCCTATCTTTGTTGTCTCTAAGGTGAGAGAGGATCCCAAGAGTTCCTAGATGGAGTGTACAAGGTGTTGAGTGTAATGGGGTTGACTCCTAGGGAGAAGACGAAGTTAGCTTTGTATCAATTGGGGGAGGTTACTCGAGTGTGGTAAACCCAATGGAAAAATAATAGGCCGGTTGAGTTGGGTACTATTAAGTGGGAAGAATTAAAAAAGTTTTTCTAGGAAAGTACTTTCCCTCTGACAAGAGTGAGGTGAAGGTAGAGGAGTTTATCAATCTCAAGCAAGGCAATATGAGGGTTGAGGAATACTCTTTGAAGTACTCTCTGTTGTCTAGATATGCTCCATAGTTAGTGTCTAACCCTAGGGATGAGATGAGTACGGTTGTGACCGGGGTCACCGACCTAGTAAGAAAACAATGACGTAATGCCATGCTACATGATTATATGACCCTATCTAGATTCATGGTTTATGCTCAATTAATTTAGAAGTCTAAACTTGGTAGGATTGCTAGAAACTTTAAAAGGAGTGGTTCAAGTGATAAAAGTCAACCTAGGTTCAAGAAGAAGATTTCAAGTAAAGATGAACCTAGGGTGCTAAGGTGAAATTTGAGAAAGGAGGTGGTTCTCAAAATGGAAAGCCTACATGTGCTACTTGTGGAAAGAGGAATTATGGGGAATGCCTATAGGTTACCCGGAGTTTTTTTTTGGATGTGGTAAGGATGGAAACAAAGTGAGAGATTATCCTACTAGATATGGTAAGCAAGTTTCTCCTAATGTTCGTAAAGATGACGCTCCAAGAAAAGGCGTTTCTATGCACTTCGGACTATAGGAGCAAAGCTTGACGAGGATGATTATAATAATGGTAAGTTCTTTTATTTATTTAGTTTATGATTTTCTTCTGAGTGGGGGAGTATGGTTAGTAGATTGGATTGAAAGTTATAAAAGCATTTTGCATGTGCGTTGTGTTTAGCATTCTTGTTGGAATTGAATTTCATTTATTCCTTGCATTGTGCATCTTATGAAGTTATGATTATGTTGTAAAAAGTGTTTATATTATTTTATCTCTCAAATTATAATTTTTCCATCATCAATTGCCTAAAATTTACATTTTTGAAAATGTGGCATAATTCACTGTAAAAATGCATGTTCACTGTAACATTTCTGGAAAGTTGACTAATTCAATCTTTGGTTGGAATTTTTTGTTAATGTGGGTATAACTGATGTGTATGAGTATGATAATAAATATACAAGTATTTCATTCTATTTGAAATGAAGAATGTGAGTTTTATGGTATAATGAGTTGTAGAGTGAGTTTCTATGTTCTTGTTGTGTTGTGAATCTCTTGATAATGTGAAATAGATGTTTCTTCTAGATGTTTTTATGGTATAATGTGTAATATGGTATGGTTATGAGCTTCTAGTTTAATCTCTATTCTTGGAAGTGTTCGGAGAGTGACAAGTGTCATTGCAGGACGAATGTTGTCATAGTGGGGGAGAATGTGACAACTCTAAAATGACTTATGTGAAGCTGGAACCTAAATTTTTTTTCTATGAGAGTATAAGTTCCTAAAATGGATTATAATATTTTATTGAGGTGGCTTCTAAAGTATTGCGTGAATTGGAAGTCAAACACCAAGGGATGATCAAGACGCTCGATGACTAGTCACCTATGTGCTTCATTTGTATTTTATTTTTATGACACTTTTATGAATGTATGACGTCATTATATGAGTTATAATAGTGTGTATAGGCAGTGTGTGAAGTTTGATGAAGTTTGGAGGCTAAACGTCCACGAACGTTCATGACGTTCGAAAGGTTTGCCTTGAAATGACCTTTTGTGTCATGGCATTTTTTGTGAAGTTTTATGTGTTCGTTTTGGATGAAATTTATGTAGGTAGTCCTAAACTTGTATTCAAACATATTCGGGTTGGAAATGTATGGCAAAAAGTCGGCAAGAACCAACGAAGTGTCCTTGAGGAAGGACCCTTCGTTTGAGGACAAGGATGTCTAGGTCAGCCCCAATCGATTGACGCAATCGACAGCCGGTAGGCTGTTCAACGCCCCTTCGTTAGTGTCAGTTAGTCAAGATGTAGCCTAGGGATATCAAACTCCTACGGTCTAGACAATGAACTAAACCACGGCAATCCAGGACGGTCCGTCGATGGGCAGGGGTGGTGCCTGCAATTCCCCTACTTCACTGTTAAGTGAACGGTAAAACTCACCCCACGTCAAAATAAGAGTTTGGGAGATTTCCTAAGGGTATTCTAGGTATATTAATTGGGGTTATTAGTCCTAAATAACTAAATGAATTCATTCTACCTATTCAAAAAACGAAAATCTCTAAGAATTTCTCTAGAACTCCATTAAAGCCAAACTCAAGGAAAATATTGGATTGAAGATTTGATTAGTGATTCTTAATCAATTTTGTTGTTTTGCTTCATTATGGTATGAAACATATTTAACCTATGAACCATATAATGTGTATGAATTGTAGTCTATTTTTTGAGATCTAACTTCACATAATACAACTAATCACACTTCTTCATAACTTCATTAATCATATACTTACATTCATAGAAATATGTAGTTATTCATAAGAGAACTATCCTTTCTTTAGTCATCATGAATCTATCTACCATAGATCTGCATGAAGTATGTGTACATTTGTCAACATGATCACATAATGGCTATAACATAACCTTGAGTCTCATGTTATACACACATAGAGAGTATTAAGGACTATAGACTACAAACACTCACATTACATCATAGGAGACAAGGACAAATTTCATCATTAGAATAGAAGACTCCTAGCATACTTTGATCACACATTCATATAAGGTTCATATAGGTATGAGCCATTCTATAAGAGTATTCATAACTATTAGACATCTTAGAAAACACCTAACCCTAATGGGAGAGCACCCATACCAACCTATAATTATTTCATTGGAAATATCAAAGGAAAATTGAGATTGCGTCTAGATACTACACCTCTACTATAGGAGAATACCTGTCACAACACCCCCATTCATTCATTTGAGTATTATTAATATAACCTTTCAATAGACTCACATTCATTACGTTATTAGATTTATTTATTCGTTAATTCTCAAGAAAGTGTGCTTACCAAGTCATGAGATCACATTCAACATAACTTTCATGTATCAAGTAGGAACAACTAGGTCTACCTAATCAAGACATCATATCAACAAGTATAGACTATGCATATTCTATCATCATCACACTTGAACATTTAGAGGAACGTGTGTTCATTAAATATATCACATAGCTTTATACACGATCACTTTCACATTACCTTCATATTATACAGGATCACACATACATCACGTCACCCTTCATTTCATACATTCATATATGCCATAACTTCATTATACAAGGTAACATTGACTTCACACTACCAATTTCACATTATACCTTACCATTATTCTACTATAATTACCATAATAATACCGACAAGTCAATGGTCATAATAATAATAAGAAGTAAACATCGCCACCACAAGTGGACCATACCACAAAAGAACAGTTCCTATACCACATGAATTAAGTCAACTTACCCTTAACCCATGCCATGATAACCATTACACAATTCTCCAACAACTCATCATCAATAGGCATAGATTACAATAGAAATCAATAATACAATTCAATGTAAACATATATCCGTCATCCTACAATCATAAGTATTAAACCCACTTCATAGGCCAAATTTAGAAATTTTTCAAGAAGATCAAATATTTTTGAAGTTTTTCATTGTAAAACATCAATTTATTATCGATAATATCATATCTAATAATTTGAAATCATTTCACGCAAGAACCCTTGAGTTAGAGTAAAAATCGGAATTGTTCATTAACTTTGAAATCTTTTTGAATTTGATCTAGGGTGAGATATAACATTAGATAAAGAACTCCCATACCTTATTATGACAAATACCAAGAGAATTGGATAATAAATCCATTAGAATCCACAAGCCTAGCACCTTTTTTGACCTTGAGCTTCTATCGGGTTTTGAGAGAACTTTTGGGAGGGATGGGTTTTGAGTTTTTGAAGAATTCAGTTCAATCATAGGTTTTAGAGTTTAATATAACATAAAATACACTAAAAAAATTTAAATAACCATCCATAAATTTATTTATCCAAGGTTGAAATTTACCAAATCACCCTTTGCTTGGCCAAAATTTGGCAGAATTGCAGGTGACCATTGACGACCACCATTGACGGACCATCAATGGATTGAAGACCCGTCCTGGTCATCCATCAATGGTGAGTGAGGGTGATAAAATGGATATAATATCCCAAAGTCAATGTGCCATCAGATGGAAGCAATTGACGCCCCATCAATGGATTAATGGTCTGTCGATTGGAGTTATAAATCATGCTTCTTGGAAGCGTCTAGGCTAAAAGATGGGGTCCTCCTAAAGGCTCCAATGTTGGTCCTTAAGGATTCATACCTGGAAGTTGAACCCCTAATCTCGATATTCCACTAGTATTAGTAAACTCCGCATGAATAGACCTCAAATAACACAATAACTTCAACCAAAACACATAACAATACATTAGCACATAAGCGACTAGTCTTCCAACGTCTTGAACGTTCCTTGATGTTTGACCTCAAAAAAATACAAGCCTACCCTTGGATACTGTTTCTAATAATTTTAACAAGTTATTCACTCAGAAAACCCACAAGAAGCTCTAGTTTTATCCTATTTCATTTTGAGGGTTGTAACAATTGTCCGTGACTATGAACCCATGTCATCTAGTAACTATTCCTTGCAATTAAATTCAAAACCCAAAAAATTATGGTCACTTCATGGAAATCACAACTCGAGAGGGAAGTAGACTATAGATCCTCCCCATGACGAATGATGTTTAAAGTGTGATAGAGAGAGTTCATAATGAAATTCAGGCAGTTGAGGATTTGGAAATTGATGCAGAGGAAGAATCGTAGGTGAGAAGAAAAATTATCCCCATGCCTAGAACTCCACCTCCTTTCCTCATAAGGTCAGGGAAAATCATTCAGAAGGGGAAATATCTTAGAGTCATAACTATTATGAAGCATCTTTCCATATTATAAGACCCCCAAAATGAGTTAGTGTGTCTAGAGAATCACTTGTGACTATAAACTTTTTGATATGTTAAGTATTTTAAAGTATGCATGGTTGATTTTAAGTCATTTGGAAGTCAAACGTTATGGGACGACCAAGACGGTCAAAGACTAGTCCCCAAGAGGCCTTAGTGTTTTGATGTGCTCATTGGATTATGAAGTCCTTATATTATTAATAATGATTTTCATAGGCGGTATGTTGAGTTTCATGAAGTTAAGAGGTCAAACGTGCAAGAACATCCAAGACGTTCGAAGTTAGCCCTTGAGATGTGCATGTGTCTGTCTTAAGTGTGCCTCTCATGTTTAGACGTGTTGCGAGTATTTGTTTTGGGTGAAACTCATCTGGAAGGTACTTGACTTGTTAATATTTGTATATATGTTGGAAACACCTAGGTACGACTACCCAATGTCCCCGTAATAGACACTCAAGGAGGACCCAAAGGCTGTCGAGACACTACCTTTGTAGTGTCAATCGACGAACTCCAAGTGACGCCTCGTCCTTCAATCGAATCCACATCTATGGGAGGAATTTCCCTACACTTATAAGTGTGATTTTATCCTTCAACGAAGTTGTTGCAGTCACAAACGACGGAGCAATAGGACGACTTGTCGATTGTTCCCGTGGATGTAGCCTCCAACTTCACTCCTTGGACGCTGCTTCATTAAGGGGTAGATTTGAAATTCACTACACGTGATAACCATACCCTAGTTGATTTATTTGGTTATTTTTGGTGTATTTAAGTTATCAAAGACGTGACAAACCCATTTCCATCTCAATTCACAAAAATTAGACTTCCCTCCCAAATGAAACTCTCTCTAGAACCTCCATTGAAGGGGAAGCTCAAGAACAACTTGGAGATTGGATTTCCATGGGTTCTTCACCAAGTTTTAGAGTTGTTCTTCTAAATTAAGGTACTTTTATCGTTCATCTCTAGTTAATCTCCATGTAGAGAGTTCCTTTAAGTGTTTTAAATAAAAGTTCATAATCAAATCTCTTCTTCTTCAATCTAGCCATGGTTTCTTTGTCAAAAATGTTTTCAATGTATTAATAATGATTAGTTTATGATAATGTACTGAATATAAAGTGGATTTCAATCCAATTGCATGATGTACCCATGTCCCCTTCAATTCTTGTTTTAGCCTATGCATGGTCATTGTGATCGCGACATTGTATTGATTGAATTATGATTCTATCATTTTAAATTGCTTAGGTATAATTTTTATTTTGTATACTTATGGTGAATTGTTGATGAGTTGTCCATGTGGATCAATGATTTATGGTTTGAATAAGAGTAGCCAATGTTCTTCCACATGATCACTATTATCTCGGTTTTATGGCGCTTATAGTAGGATATTGCTTAGGTTATAATTTATGTAACTACTGCCTTATATTGATATTATTTATGAATTTTGGGTATGAATCATTCATCATCAAACTAATGGATTCATGGTAAGGATTGAGTTAGGTTCTTTTAGTGGAAAGATTGATAATGTTATACACGTGATGTGATCTCAATCCTAGGGTAGATGAAGCATGAGTTAGACTTAATTATTATGTCTTTAGATAATTCCCTAGATTGACATTATTGATGAAATACGATTTATTTTCAATGCAAGTGAAATTGGTTACAGATCTATGTCTCTCTACTTTCTACTATATTGGTGATGTATTGTACTAGTCTGTAGCATGGTCTTGTAGTGGCATATGCAAGGTTCTTTTACGATTAAAGTATATGTAGATACTTCCGTTTTACATTGATTGTTGAAAAAAATATGAGTACTGATCAAGGATGATCAAAGGGTGAGAAATTGGTAAGAATGCCTATCTCGTTTACTTTCTTATAGTATTGGTAGTTGATGAAGCCTTGTATGACATTGTGTGGTATGGTCCACTTATGGTTGCAGTGTCTACTTTATTGTATATATATATGTGATGTTATCATGTCCTTGAAGGCAATTATACTTATAAATGTGTGTTGGTGATGATCACTCTATGTAAAGATATTGCCTAGTTTTCCTATGATCTAGGTTTTGTTTCGAAGCCTTTCATAAGGTCTTATGCTAAGTTTTATGTGACGTAAAGATTGTATATGTTAAAAATGACTAGACCTTCCTGTAATAGTATAGTAAGTCGTGAATAAATGTGCCTTATTCTATGTTATGAATTCTATGATGTTATGTAATGTATCAATCACTAGGATGACTTGATAGGTGTACTAGTATGGGAAAGGGTAGAGACCTTTTCTATGCATTGCTCATGTGTAACTTTATAGGATAGTTCCTAGGTTGTCTTCTAAAAGTACATGCATAGGAATGTATGAACATGTTATGAATATATATTATATGCTAATATGTTAAGCATATGATATGATGAAGTATGAATGTTCATAGTATCTTAGTGTGTTTATATGAAAGGATTAATCATATGGTTATACCTATATACTTATGCATTATTTTATGAACATGTGTGGCCTTAATGTGTTATGTGAAAGTTCGCTCACATATCAGTATACATAGACACATGTATGATAATCTAGTCAATGAGGGGCCTTGAAAGGCGTGCTCAAGTTTACCCTAAACTAGATAGGTGATTTACATATGGTATGTCCATGTGAAAGGGTTTCTCACATGATATAAGTTGATGAACTCTCATCTATGATCTATGCGCAAAGCATATGAGGATTCAATCTCCTAAAGCCTATATTTATAAATAATCTTAATAAAGACTTTTCAATAAAGGTAACTTAGATTAGCACCGAGTGAACTTGACAATGAAAGGTGTTGGCTTCCCTTGGAGGAAAATTCACTATTTGTTTCTCATAAGGTGTTGAATTCCTTTGGAGGAACATTCACCTATGGTTCCACATAAGATATTGACTTTCCTTGAGGAAGATTCATCCATGGTTTGTCATGAGATGAGGCTCCAATGCGAATGAGCATGTAGAGGGATATGAATATTCCCAGTTCCATAAACTATGCTTGCCATAGGATATAGAATGTGAGTTCACTTAGTTTGCTAGCATGTGTTAATGTTCTACTTTGACTAAATAGGGCACCTTTCCTTTGTGTAGAGCTCTATAACACCGAATTCCATGTAGCAACCATGGTCTTATTATCAGTTAATGTTGTAGTTTCCCTAAGGTAAAATGGATGATGGGCGTAAAGTAAGGCCCTAACAAGGATAACCTAAGGGTAGTTTCTTTGTGTAGGTGGGGGTTTGGGACTTCACCTATGCATTGCACAAGTGACACTTGAGGGAAGTCCTAGGAAGGTGTTCTAATGCATGTGACTATGTATATATTTCATAGGATAACATTGTTGTGTTGTCTACTTGTTGTGATGAAATGCATGGTATGAGTCTATATGATGTGCTCTTATTCTTATATGCACTGTATAGGTCTTATTTTGTATTTAATGAAGGTCTTGCCTAGTTTAGATGAAGGTTTCTTCACTTGCTATGTTGATGTATTAATTGGATGTTAAGGATTGTGGTCTCATGAAAGGTTTACTAAGTATGTGTGAGGTTGTGGGGCTTCACATGTACATTGCACTAGTAGACTTAGATTGGGATGTGAGTGAAGTCTCATAAGGTTCTATGTGAATTGATATTAGCATATGTGCAAAGTGAATAGAGTTCATTGTAATGTGCTTATATTCTTGACTAGAATGTGTCTTGTAGTGTGCTATACATCTAGGATGGTATGTGTTGGCTTGTATAGAATGTATGTATGACTTCTTTGTGGCCTTAAGGTGAATCATTGCACAGAGTATCACTAGACGGTTACATGAAGGTTAAGAAATTAAGAAGAAAAAGTTCACTGTAAGACGAATTATATTTACTGTAAAATTGTTCTAAATTTGCTTAAAAGCGTTGTATAATTTTATATTATGTTTGACCATGAAATATTCCTATATGAAGTATGTAAATGATATTATTCTCATTGTTTAAAGGTTGTATGAAGATTTTCTTTAAAAAGGCTTGAATTTCAAAAAAAAATTTCCTTTTGAATGCGTGTTTTTGCATTGTTTTCATACTTAGTGCATTCTTGTACTAACTCCATTATTCTTTACCTTTTTACATTAAGTGTAGGTTATGGATGCTTAAAAGGATTTCTCTATGATTGAGGATCTTGTTATGTGTTTCCCAAGCTTAAGCAAAACGAATCCTTAAGATTCAAGGATGTCTTATGTCCAATTATGTTTAAAGTGTTTTAATTATATAATTATGATTTATGTTGTAAGATTCGTTCCCCTAAAGAACTTATGATGTTGAATCTAGGATGAAAAAAAGAGACTAGAGTCTAAATATGTACTTGTGATATTTTATATACATGAAGTGAAGTTTTTAGCATATGATGTGCTATGAAAAGTTTTAAATTTTTGGCAAATTTACCTATGACAATGTTATGAATGATAATAATGGGCTTGTATAAGACCTCCGAGAGGTCAATTACTCCATGTTACTTCTAGGGGGTGCTCCTCCCCGGTCGTGACAAATGTGGTATCAAATCATGAGGTTTATGAAAGTGGTTTTAGGTTTTGAAAGTCTCATATTGCCACATATAGTAGAGTCTAAACCATCGGTGGTGAGTTGTGAAACATCTATAGTAAGATGTTGTAGGACGATAGAGTTTCCCTTCTTCATCATTCTCATGTCGTGCCGTAAAACTTAACTCTATAAGATTTCTCTCTATGTTTTCTTGTCCAGTAGTCTTTTAGATATGATTGCTTGGATGAGATGGTATCTCTATGCTTGAGGGATAAAAGATGAGTTTTGATACTTATGTTGGTTTTATGGTTTGATGAGTATCTGTGAAGATGAATTTGGCGTGCTTTGATTAAGTGATACTAATTATGGCTATGTATATGAAATATGAGAAATGATAGGTTATGTTCATATGATGTCCTTTGTGTCTATATATGAGATCTATGTTAAATGACATATAATGTTGAGAAATGTATGTCATGATATGGTTAAAGAATGATAGAAGTAAGTACAGTTTAATTGAGCTCCTTTTGGATTGACATGCTACTATATAACTATGCATGATCGTGGCCTAATGTTATCATTTGAACTTGAAATTCTTAGTGATCACCTATGGAAGCATGTTTCCCTAAGTATATATTTAAATAGTTCAAATGTTGTCTTGGGTTATGTAAAGGTAGCATGCTTACTTTTTAGGGTGATGATGTGGGTTTAATTGACCTAGAAGTTACCTTACTGTAATGTTCATAGAAAAGGAAGAGACTTTATAGCTAAGTTTAATCTATTGTTTTCCCCTAATGTTGTATGACCCTTTGTGTCTATGGTATAGTTGAAACCTTATGTGGCTGGATAGTATGATCTAACTTGATAAGTGGGGGATAATTTCCCTAAGATGATAATGTTTGGAATGCTTTTGGTGTTCATATGTTGACTTACTATAATTCTTTATAAGGTGGTAATCACTTTTAAGTGATGAAAATGAAGGTTGATAAGTTAAGATCCTCTTGAGGTTGGGTTAAATTGCTCTTAATTGGGTTTACCCTAAGTGGGGGATGGAGATGTCAATAGTAAGGTTGTAGATATTTCTATCTTGTTCTTCTTTTCTTACTTGACCTTGAAACTAATGGATTCTTAGTGAGCTTTTTCATGATAGGAGTCTTGTCTAAAGTATGAATTCCATGACCTCTATATGTTTGGTATGTCTTGATTGACACAATCTTAAGAGTATTTTGAAAATTCTAAAATACTTGAAAATAAATTTTGATTAAATTCATGGTTTTTCATGTTGATTGTGTCTTTATGTAGTTGGGAATTTAACTTCATTAGATAAGGTAATAAGGATGTTTGAAGTCACACTTAATGTGTAATGTTTAGCCTTATAATGAGAAATTGAACCTCTTTAAAGTCAAAATTAATGAGTTTCTTGAAAATTTTGTGACTTGTATGGTCTGGAAAGCATGATTGTAGGTTAACTTTTGAAAAGTGAAGGTATATATAGCTATTGTCTTTGTGTTTCCATATAAATTGGTAGACTTTCCCTAAACAATGCATGGTTATGAAGACTAGTAATAAGCTAGAAATTGAAATTTTGTGAAATGTCTTCCTACTTTTGTGATGTGTGTGGTGTGAATTACCGATTTTGACTACATTAGGAAGAAAATTGTTAGCATGTTTTTGGTTAAAAGTTGAGAATTTCTCATTTAAAATGTATAGACCTTTATGCCTTGCTTGGGTGTGAATTCATGAGACATGTAAGTGTGTTGAGGAGAACGACATTCCTCCATGGACACAACTAAGTATGGTATGGTTGTGTACGACCCTCATGGAACTAGGTCTAACTAATAATGACCGTTGTTGATTTACTTAATTCAAGTCTGAGTGCATTGAAGTATGAGTGTCTGCTTGTTTCTTGAGTTTTGTTGAATCTACCTAAGTGTGACTTATGGATGGTTGCATGATGAAATCATAATAAAATGAAATGAAAAGACCATCTTATGATTAGGAGAAGGATGTTCCTCCTATGAACATGATAAAATCCTATGTGTTTGATGCATTAAAGAGTGAGTGAATAAAGGTCTTGGCTTACTTGTGTTGCATTGAGTGCTAAATGGTTTGAAGTTGCGTTCCTTGTAAGTTTGGTGCATTAACTTCTACCACATTTTACGTAGGCTGGTATTCATAATTGTGAAGCACGCCACACTTATGAGTAAGGACTTACTTGATCTTAAGGAATCGCTCTAATTTTGGAAATCCATTATCATGCCTGTAGAGTGTATAATTTATATGATTTCACCTAAACCTTGCTTTTGGTTATAGGAAATGAATACTCGGAGGAATGCGACTAGGAGACTTGAGGAGGAGATTGCTAAGGTAGGAGCTCCTCCCCGTGGCAATCAAGTTCCTACCCTTGAGGAGGTTGTTGTTGATGATCAAGGTTTGGATAGTCCTCCACCTATGACGGAGGCCGAGATGAGGTCTATTCTTGCTCAAATGGCCTAACTCATCACTACTCAAACGGTTCAAGCCCAAGCTATGATGGCCTAAGCCAATTGGGAGTTTGCACCTAGGGTTCATCAACAAGTTTCTACTATGGCTTCCTGACTTAAGAACTTCACTCGGATGAATCCTCCTACATTCTATGGGTCTAAGGTTGATGAAGACCCACAAGAATTTCTCGATGAGGTATACAAGATACTTTATTCTGTGGGGGTGTTTACAAGTAAGAAGGCTGAGTTGGCCACATCAACTCAAGGAGGTGCCCCAAACTTGATATGTACAATGGAGATATAATAGACCGATTCAAGGAGGGTTGTTGACTTGGGAGATCTTCAAGAAGGCATTTCTTAACAGGTTTTTTCCTAGAGAGATGAGAGAAGACAAAGTCGTGGAATTCATTAACCTCTGCTAAAGGGGTATGAGCGTTCATGATTACTATTTAAAGGTCATCTAATTGGCCAAATATGCTCCATCGTTGGTCTCCGATCCTAGAGACGAGATGAGTCGATTTGTGACATATGTATCGGATGACTTAGAAGAAGAATGTCATTCGGCAATGTTACATGTCAATATGAATATTTCCCATCTTATGGGGCATGCTAGTATGCTGGAGGAGACTAGAGCTAAGAGGACGAATAGGGATTCAAAAAAGGCAAGGTCTTTTGATGGATGAGCTACAAAGAATAGGCTTGATATTCAAGACAAGCCTAAATTCAAGAAGATATTCTCCAATCAAGTTCCATCCTAATTTCCCAAGTCTAGGGATTAAAAGTCCCCTAGGCCGAATGTTTAAAAGGAAAAGATTGGGAGTTTGTTTAATGAGAAACCTACTTGTGCCAAATGTGGTAAGGGTCATTTTGGTGAATGATTGATAGGAAAGGGTATTTGCTTTGGTTGTGGCAAAAATGGCCAAAAGGTTACATATTGTCCTAATGCTAAGGGGCAAGAGATGATTGGACAGCCAAGTGGTTCTAGTGATGCTCCAAAAAAGAACCGCTTCTATGATCATCGTTCTAGCGGTGAGCAAGAGAACTCTTCATACGTGGTGAACAGTATGTTAAAAATCTTTACTTCATACGTGTATTCTTTACTTGATTCAGGTGCTACGTTGTCCTTTCTTACACCTCGAGTAGCTAAGTTTTATACTTTACCCGATATATTGCATGAGCCATTTCTAGTGTCTACTCCGGTGGGAGAGTCGATGTTGCTAGAAGAGTCTATCGAATTTTTTCTATTTCATTGCCTAATAGAGTTTCTAATGTGGATCTAGTTGAACTAGATATGCTTGATTTTGATATCATTTTCGGTATGGATTGGTTACCTGATAGTTTTGCCACTATTGATTATAGGACAAGAGTTTTGAGGATTAATTTCCCAAATGAACCCATTGTTGAGGGGAAGGGTGGGAACTCTATTCCTAGAGGTCACACCATATTTTGTCTAAAAGCATGTAAAATGATCTCAAAGGGTTGTCTTTATTACATAGTAAGAGTCAAGGGTTCCAAAATTCCTCCTATTGAGTCGGTCCCTATAGTAAGTGAATTTTCGGAGGTTTTTCCTAATGACCTTCATAGTATTCCTACTGAACGGGAAATGTATTTTTGTATTAATTTGCTATGAGAAAAAAATCCCATTTCAGTCCCTTCATATCGGATGGCTCCTGCCTAATTGAAGGAGTTGAAGCCTCAAATCGATGATTTTTCGGACAAAGTCTTTATAAGGCCTAGTATATCTCCATGGGGTGCTTCAGTGTTATTTTTTAAAAAAACATGGGTCTTTGAGAATGTGTATAGACTACCATCAACTCAAAAAATTTACTATAAAGAATAAGTATCCTCTTCCTCGGATTGATGATTTGTTTGATGAACTCCAAGGGGAGAGTTACTTTTCAAAGATAGATTTGAGGTCGAGGTATCACCAAGTTAGGGTGAGAGGTGCTGATGTCCCAAAGACGGCCTTTCGGACTAGGTATAGGCAGTATCAGTGTTTGGTAATGTCTTTTGACTAATGCTCCGATGGCGTTTATGGACCTAATGAATAGGGTGTTTCGAAATTACCTAGATTCATTTGTCATTGTGTTTATTTATGATATCTTGGTATACTCGAAGAGTAAGGGAGATCATATGGGTCATTTGAGGGTTGTATTGCAAAACCTTAAAGAACACCAATAATTTGCCAAAACTAGTAAGTGTGAGTTTTGGTCGAGGTCAGTGGCATTTCTTTGGCAGATCATTTCTAGTGAGGGTGTTGAGGTAGACACAAGGAAGACGGATGCGGTAAAGAATTGTCCTAGACCATTAACTCCATTAGACATTAGGAGTTTCTGATCCTAGCGGTTTACTATAGGGGATTTATGGATGGATTTGCATCTATTTCATTCTCCTTTGACTACATTGATTAAAAAATGTAAGAAGTTTGAGTGGTCGGAGGAGTGTGAGAAAAGCTTCCAATTGTTGAAGGATAGGCTTACTTTTGCTCCGGTGTTGACCTTAGCAGAGGGTTTAAAGGGGTTTGTTGTCTATTGTGATGCATCCCGTGTGGGATTGGAGTGTATGCTTATGCAAAATGGCAAGGTGATTGCCTGCGCTTCTAGGCAACTTAAGATACATGAGAGAAATTATCCTACTCATGAACTTGAGCTAGTGGCTGTGGTGTTTGTTTTAAAAATTTGGAGGTATTACTTGTATGGGGTTCATGTTGATGTCTTTACCGAACACAAGAGTCTCACATATGTTTATACTCAGAAGGAGTTGAATCTCCAGCAAGGAGATGGTTAGAATTGTTGAAAGATTATGATATGATTGTCTTCTATCACCCCAGCTAAGCTAATATGGTGGCGGATGCTCTAAGTCGTAAGACTATGAGTAGTGTATCCCAAATTGATGGAGCTAAGAAAGATCTAGAGAAAGAAACAAAGGTTGGGTAGGTTGGGAGTGAGGTTGGAAGGTTCTCCAAATGAGGTTGCTATAGTTCATTAGAACTCCGAGTCATCTTTAGTTTTTGAGGTTAAGTCAAAACAACACTTCGACAAATCTTTAATGGAGTTCAAAGAAGTTGTCCTTAACAAACTTAGTGAGACATTCTCCCTAGGGGAGATGGTATTTTGAGGTGCGAAGGGAGACTGTGTTCCGATGTAGATAATTTGAGGGTCCGGATTCTTGAAGAAGCCCATCCCGCTACTCCATTCATCCGGGTAAGACTAAGATGTACCATGACCTACGGGAGATGTATTGTTCGGAAGGTTTGAAAAAAGACATAGCGGAGTTTGTTGCTAAGTGTCAAAATTACCAACAAGTAAAGGACGAACAACAAAAGCTGGTTGGCTTGCTACAAGATATAACATTACTACTTCGAAATGGGAGGTCATTAATATGGACTTTGTAGTAGGGTTGCCACAGACTCAAAAGTCATATGATTCGATATGGGTGATTGTTGATAGGTTGACTAAGTCCCTCATTTCATTCCTGTCAAGTCTACTTATTCAGTGGAGGACTATGCAAAGATGTTCATTGATGTGGTTGTGTTTCGTCATGGTATTCTGTTGTCTATTATTTTGGATAGGGGTGCACAATTTACATCCAGGTTTTGGAGGTCATTTCAATAAGGTTTGGGTACTAAGGTGTAGTTTAGCACCACTTTTTATCCCCAAACGGATGGTCAAGCGAAACACACTATTCGAACCCTTGAGGATATGCTTAGGGCTTGCATTATTGATTTTCAAGGAAATTGGGATATGCATTTGCATTTGGTGGAGTTCTCTTATAACAATAAGTTTCATTCATCCATCTCCATGGCCCCTTATGAAGCTTTGTATGGTAGAATATGTAGGTCCTCTATAGGTCGGTTCGAGGTGGGTGAGCCTTCGATCTAGGTCCCGATTTAATTTTTAGGACCTTGGAGAATGTTCACATTATGAGGAATCGGTTGCAAATGGCCTATAGTCGGGAATAGTCTTTCGCCGATCATAGAAGAAGTGATTTTGATTTTGAAATGGGTGACAAAGTATATTTGAAGATTTTACCAATGAAAGGGTTTTTAGATTCAGCAAGAAAGAGAAATTGAGCCTTCGTTATGTGGGGCCTTATTAATTTTGAAAAGGGTTAGTAAAGTGGCCTATATTTTGGAAATTCCTAATGATTTAGCTTCAGTTCATCCATTTTTCCATGTCTCTATGTTGAAAAAGTGTATTAGTGATCCCGAGTCCATTCTTTCTATTCAGGGTGTTTGTGTGAAAGATAACCTCTCTTATGAAGAAGTTCTGGCTCAAATTCTTGATAGGCAATTCAAGAAGTTAAGGAATAAAGAGGTTGTGTCCATAAAAGTTTTATGGAGATATGAATTAGTTCTGGGTGCTCATGGGAGGCCGAGGCAGATATGAAGTACCGTTATCCTCATATTTTTGAGTATTATGGTTAGCCATTCTTTTAAATTATAAAATTACGACAAGAATATGTGGTTTCTTGATTTTTGGGTAAAGTGTTACAAAAATGGCATTTTTGAAAACTTCACAGTGAGTTGTACAGTGAAGTCACTGTAGTATTGTTTTAGGAACTTGAAATTTTTGGTTTTTGCTTGTTTTGAGTTATGTTGTGAATTTTTGATATGGTCAGTCTTATTAAAGTAATATGTAGCAAGTTGATAAGGTGGTTTTATGATGATTGACTCATGAAATGTATATAAACTCATGTAAGTAATGAGAAGGAAAAAGGTGCCTCATGATGTAGTGGTTGAACCTTATGTGTGTTCATTGGAGTGTTGAGTTTGCCTTGTTTAAATGATATGACTTATGTGCTAGGATATGGTCATTTTTTATGCTGCTAATCTTGAGTCTATTCCTTCCTTCAAAAGAATTTTAGTGTCATTCGGGGACGAATGTTCCTAAGGGGGGGGGGATAATATAACACCTTGAAAATCCAAGACTCATTGTAAAGCCTAACATAGGTGTCATAAAGTCTAAACACTGTTTCTAAATCAATTTTTAATGAATATAGGTCGTTTAGGATGTTTAAGAAACAAAACGTCCAAAGTGTCCTGGAAGTTGGTTCATAGGTATGTTAGTGTGTCTTAACCTTTTTGACTAAGTTTTAGGTGTTCGAAATGTACAAAAAATTTGAGGAAAGGTGGTTAATAGGTGTTTTAGTTGTTCCATGGTTGAAACATCCGACTACGACTCCCCAAGGACCAACTAAGGGTGGTTGAGGAGGACCCCTGTAGTTTGATGCAGCACTGCTTGGCAGTGTGCATCGATGGGACAGAAGACAGCCCATGTGTGGATCTATGGGGTGTTGATGGCACCGTCGTCCCACACTTAGGCTAGTGGAGAGGGTCTTTTCACTTACAGTCTCTGGACTCATCGACGGAGTGCAGAGGTGCAGGCTACGGTCCGTGTATGGATCGACGGGGCATCGATTACACCGTCGTCCCACACTTAGAAAATTTGATAAAGCCCTCGACTGCACAAGTCTCTGACAGAGATGATGGATGTGAAGCACGGAGGGGGACCAAACTGTTGACTCACAGATGGACTGTTGATGGGGTCTCGTCTGTGATGAGGCTGGTAGTCCTACACGTTTTAATTATTCATTTAATTAGATAGAGCGTTTTAGGTGGTTAAGTAAGTTATTAAAGGGGGTACAATTAAAATAGTTATTCACCGTATAAAGTCCCTAACCTCACTTAAACTAAACACAACTCAAAAAAAATTACTCTATGTTCTCTCTTCTTTCTCTCTCTAATTGGAAGACTCCATAGAAGCTTAGCTTAGGAGATGAATTGGGGGATGAAAAAGGGTGGACTCATCTTCAATTCTCAACAAAACAATAAGGTATGGGATCTATTATCTTTTGAGATTCTTTCCTCAAAGGGTCCATCAAAATAAGTTTTCAAAGGTTGAGTTTCTTGTCGGTTTCATTCAATTATGAAATAGAAGTTATGAATTGAGTTGTTAATGTCTTTTTTAGGTTGAATTGAGTAGATTTACACTAATTTTACTTAATTGTGATACTTATTGATGGCTTGGCATAATGGAAAAGAATGATCCTCAACCCGTAATCCTACTTGGTAATCTTCACCTATATTGTGTTGTGATCTTGTGATGATTTAGTTTTTGGTTAGATTACTTTACTATAGTGTTGATATGAATGAATCAAGACGAATTACAGGTCTATTATATTAATTCTCAAGAGGTGATCGAGGGCATTAAGTATATTATAAAGTGGTTTATGAATCTTGTCTTAGACTATAATATGGTGTTGAATTGTGCTATGGTGATGATTTTAGTATTGTTATATTATTGTTTATCTTTTCGGATGATGATACTCCCCTAGTTGGTTGAGTAGAGGGTTGATGTTAAGGACCTTGTGACGAACTGTGGAGGAGTTTTTGTAAGTCTTGTAATTCCTATTTACTTCTTCAACTTGTGATTGGTTATGGTAAGTCATGGTATTATGTTGGAGTGTGCCTTGTCTACGGTCGATAGGATGGTATGATGATTGAATTGAAATGTCTTAAACTTTGCCTATAAGGTTTCTTAGGGTGTATATGTCATAAGGATGATGATGTGTATCAAATGTCCCCAATTACTATGTGATATGTAAAGCCTTAACCTTACTTATATGAATTATGATGAAAGGACTATTACTCATGCAGTTCTATTGAGCTACGATGTGATGATTATACAATAGCTAGACCCTATGACCTAAACTAAGTTATGATTGTTAATAAAGAAGCAAAGACATTTAAATAAAGGAAAATACCTTAGCACCGAGTGAACTTGACAATGTGAGGTGATGGCTTTCCATCGAGGAAGTGTTACCCTACAGGTCTATAAGTGATGTTGACTCCCTTATGAGGGATACTCATCCAATGATTCCCATTAGGTGCGGCCGCAATTACTAAATGGCATGTAGAGAGAATACCTATTCTTAGTTACTTAAATTAAGTTACCACCATAGGATACTAGCTAGTGGATCCACCTAGAAAGCTATGTTTCTATTAGGTTTTACCTTGGTGGGTAGACCACCTTCCATCGATGTAAGGTCTTATGACACCAGATTCCACATTTATCTCATGTGCTCTATGGCGGTTAAGGCGAGTCTTCCCTAAACTAAAATTAAAGAATTAAGTATAAACTAACGAATTTTGCTTGAGGGGTTTGACTTAGCTTAGGAAGGGGTATGGGACTCTACCTATGCCTTGCACTAGTTTTCCTTGTTGGGAGCTTTGGGAAGTTAATATTATGCATATGGATGGTTCTAAATGTAAATGTTTTTATATGATGATTATGATGCTTATAAACATGCAAATGATCTTAATTACTAAAGATATGAATTTATGAATATATAAGGTTATATTGTGTGAAGTATGATACTAATTATTGTTTTGTCTAGGTGACTTGATTAATTAGGGTTATGGGGATTTACTTGGTCATTGCCCATGTTGACTCTATGGGAATTTATGATTTGTTGCCTTACTTCGGTATGTATGTGATAACTCTTATTCATGCTTGGGATGATTTAACTTAGTGATAGAGTATATGAGATTATGAGTTCAAGCATGTTGATATACATTTGACTTCCTTAACTATTGGTTGTGCATAAGTCTTTAAAGGGGTAAAATGGCATGAGTTAACTAAATGTCCCTTTTTGACATGTTTTCGTATTATATATGCATATGGTCTCATACATAGTACATGTGGAGTACTAACCCCATTTTGTTCCCTTTTCCCCAATATTTTATGTTCCAGTTGTTGAAGGGTTTGGAAGGCGACATTGTTGAAGACTTGGATATCTCCTTTCATACAATTGGTAGGTCCTCACTTTTCGAGGACGATGCCAAAATTTTGCTTATGGAGTTTCTTTATTATGAGTTTAAGACTCCTTTAAATTCATTCTATTTTGATTGTGTACGAGTTGTATAAGACTATATGTGGCTTCTTACTTTTGATGTAGGGTTACGCCCATATTGTAATAATTGATTAAATCGTACGATATGATTCAATCATTGAGACTTTATTCTATCTTATATAAGTATTGGAATAAAAGTAGAAGGCTATGTAACGTTCTTATACGAACCAGTCTATGTATACTCAATATTAATATTATTATGTGTACATAGAGGTCTATGTAAACCTCCGATTAGATATAGTTAAAAATTTTTTAATTCTCCCGTATTTTCGATCAATGAAGGTGATGATGTAAGACTAAGAGGATAGTCTTAGTCCTCGAAGAGGACGCCGCCGCCAGTTACGTTTGGGGGGTAAAAACCTTATTGTGACAGCCAGTTACTTTTGTGGGGTAAAAACCCTGTTGTGACATGGACCATACCAATAAACTCAATTCAATACCTATACTACACAATATAAGGAAGGTTAAGTCAACATACCACCATTCTATCTACAAGATCTCCAATCGATAGACAATTCCACAAATTTAATCCACAAAGGATCTTAAAAATAACCATGATCATTAATTCAACACTAAATTAATAATATACAATGATCCAAACAAGACCCAATATGAAAATCATCAAAATTAATACAAACTATAAATAATTCTAACATAATTCTTACATATATCAATAGCAAAATCAATCTACATAAGAATTCAATAAAATTGATACATAATCAAATCACCCATAATATAGTTAGAACTAAGATGTCATGATTTTCATGGGTTCAGAAGGAATTTGATCTTAAATCATTCAATTAACATCATATATCATAAAACATTGTTTAGATAGTTCCGTGCAAAAACCCGTGGTTAGAAGTTTAAATCGAAGAATTCAACTTTTTGTTCATCTTTGAAATTAATTAAAATTGACTCAAGGAGGATTAAAGGATGAAAAAACATACCTTAATTGTGATTAAAATACCACTAATTTGATGAATAAAAACTTGGAAAATATGTCCTCTTCCTTGGAGAATCAAATCGTCATCAATGAAGGTTTTTGGAGAAACGATATGGAGAGGTTTTGTTTTAAACTTGATGGTTTTGAATTGAATGGTGAATTGGGGTTTAAAAACTTTCAATAACCAGCTATACTATTCCCCATATTACCCAAAAGACCCTTTGATCTTATTTGACCTTTTAACCAAGTCAAACTCAATATAAATTTCCGGAACTTTTATCGTGAAACAAGCCTACGTCGCGGAGTCCTATAAAAGAGTAGAGTACACCTTGTGTCCTATAAAATATGCAGATGCAGAATTTGTCCTTCGGAGGAACAAGTCTGCGACGCGGACATGTTCCTTTCATGTACAAATTTCGTTGCCTTGAGCAGCTTCAATGGCCCATGTTTGGGTCTTCCACAAGGAGCCTTTGTCTTGTCCTCCCGGTGTCTTTATCAGACATTTATACCCTTTACATATCAAGCTATGTGTAGGAACCTTCAATCCTCGATTACACCCTCAAACCATACCCCAACACTCCATTACAAAACACTACGACACAATAGTTAAACTTCGACTAGTTTTTGGACGTTCTGGGACATTTGTCGACCAAACACTTCCAAACTCTATATTCTGACTACAAATACAATTATTAACAATTTAATTACTTTAAAACCTTATACCACATGTGTTAGAATCTAGTTTAACCTAGTTCAGTTATAGGGGTGTTACACCTTGCATTTGAAAGAGTCGCATTTTGGCTCGAGTTCTAGCAGCACATTAGCCTCATTCTCAAATGCCACTAGTTCCTGAGAGGCTCATGACCCGCTAGACATAGCGATGTTCCCTACTCATCCTTCTACTTAGTAAAAACAAGTTGTGTGTTAAGGGATCGTTTCAAATATATTAAGATGGTCAATATCGGATTGAGCAACAAAAGTTTGCCAATATTATTACTGAGAGGCGCTAGGGTACTCACTAGGAGACTACACACTATTCCTACCATTGATGAATTGTTTAAGAATAACAAGTGTGATTAGATGGAAAAGAGTGTTGACAAATATAGGGGTGATATGGTCGGGGAATTCTATGCCTCTTAAGTTGCCTGGTTGCGGAATATTATGCCACCATATGCTAAGCTGTTAGCTCAGCCTCCTACTTGCGCTAATTTTGTCCAATGTTTCTCTCTACACTTTTATGAGTCAATTACATGTCCTTTTATTTATCGCCCAGCCCACACTCTGCTGATTAATATAGAAAAGTACGACTACAAAATGGGGGTGGTTCAAAGCTGTAAGGACCCTCAAAATGAATTAAGGTGATTAGAGCCTAACATGTGTATAAAAAGGTTTAAAATATATTAATTATGTTTTTACAGTATGCATACTTAATTTGAAGTCATGTGGAGGTCAAATGTCCAAGAACTTCCGTTGACGTTTGAAACTTAGCCTTGAGACGTGCATGTGTGTCATGGTGTGTCTTGACATTTTTTACGTGTTTGTTTTGTGTGAAACTGATATTTAACGTCCCTAACATGTTAATAAGTATATTTACGTTGGTAAAGTATGGGTACGACTCCCCAAGGGCCAACAAATGTCCAACAAGGAGGACCTCAATCACTGCCTAGGCACTGTTTTGGCAGTGTCAACCGACGCCCCATGAAAGCACCTACGCCCTTCGATGGGCAGGCGTAGTCCCACACTCAGCTTCGGAGCTGAAGCTTCCAAATAAAAAGCCTCATACCCAAACTATGGTTTCCATTACGGCCCATTGATGGGTCTATTGGCCGTCGAATGAGTGCGTCGATGCATCATGCAACAAGCTGCCAAGCGAACTATTTTAATAAGGTTTGAATGGGAAATTGACCCCATGTTCTAACCTGACCCTAGGCGGTTAATTTACGTACTTTTGGGTATATTAAGTTGGTTTATATCATGAGAAATCCATTCCAAAATTCATTTTTTAAATTTAAACATTTCCCTCTCCAAATGAAACCTCTCTAGAAACCTCCTTTGGAGATGATGCTCAAGAACATCTTCGATCTTGGATTCTCATGGATTATTCATAATGTTTTCGTGGTGGTCTACTACAATGAGGTATGGTGATGCTTCATCATTAGTCAACCTTT
Organism: Solanum pennellii; assembly: GCF_001406875.1. Classification (NCBI taxonomy): domain Eukaryota; kingdom Viridiplantae; phylum Streptophyta; class Magnoliopsida; order Solanales; family Solanaceae; genus Solanum; species Solanum pennellii. The sequence continues at coordinate 28,766,780 of NC_028648.1, read as the reverse complement.
CTTCTAAGGAGTCTTTTCCAATGTTTTCAATGAAAATTCATGCTCAACTCTTCAATCTTCTAATCTAGCCATGAGCTCTTTCTCAAAACGTTTTCAAAAGCTTTATTATGATGAATTGATGTTAGTGTACTTATTCTAAAGTGAATTTAAATTCAATTACATCATGAACCCATGTTCTCTCCAATTCTCAAATTATCCTATGTTACGGGCATTGTGATATTGATTATGTGTTAAGTGAATTGTGATTCTATTACGTTGAATTAGCTATTGCTATAGTTTTATACTAAAATTGATGGTAAATTGTTGATTACTTATCCATGTGGATCAAGGCTTGGAGATTTAGTGAGGATTGACTTATGTTCCTCTATCTTCTGTTGATTGTTTATGTAGAGCACCCGATCTAGGTTTTCTTGCTAATGTTATGAGTATGCGGATGTCTATGTTAGGTATGGTATACATGCTGCAATGGATGAATTACAAATGGTGAATTACCCCTTACATATGTACCTCTATATAAAGGTGTGATTAGATAAAGTTAGGTTCTTAGATGTAATGTGAAACTGTCTTGTCTTCTATGATATTATGTGATATTTAGTCTGTGCTTGGAAGTGTATTGCGGTCCTAAGATGGTGGCTACCTCAATATGTTGTTGATATCCATTATGTGATCATGTTGACCAATGTACACATATTTACACCTCATTGCATGCTTAGAAGTACTATAGTTTCATGATGTCTAATTGAAGGGTATTCTCATATGCACTAATGTATACTACTATGCATGTAATGTGTATGTCCATGAAGTATGTTATGCATTCCTTAACTAGGATGACTTAATGGGGGTAATAGTATGTATAAGAGTATGGGACCGTGTCTATGCATTGCAAATACGTGCTTTAATAGGATAGTTCCTAGGTTTATGATATATGTATATGAATATTAATGCATGAGTATGTTATGAATATGATTTGTATGATATAATTTCAAGTATATTCTATAATAAAATATGAATACGCATAGTGTCTAGATGTTTTTATATGAAAGGATTTCTCATGTAGTTACACTTATACACTTATGCATGAATGAAATAAATTATGAACATGTGTGGTCTAAGGGTGTGTATATGAAAGGTTTGCTTACATATATGTATACACAAACCTGAAACATGTCTATGGTGCATGTATGATGATCTAGTCAATAGAGGGGATATTGAAAGGTGTTATCATAGGTATCCTAAATAGATGGTTCTTGAATATTCAATGTCCATGTGAAAGGTTTTCTCACATGATATAGGTTAATGAAAGGACTTTCTCATCTATAACCTATGAGATAAACATATGAGGGGATTAAATCTCTTAAAGCCTAGTTTTATAAAGTAATAATAATAAAGGCTTTTCAATAAAGGGATCTTAGTTTAGCATCGTGTTAACTTAGATGTGGGGTTCCCCTTCAAAATGTGGGAAGGCTTGTTCACCATAGTCCTCACGACGTGGATAGCTACAATGCCCCATTTGTCATAAAGAGAGTTACCATATATTCCTCCAAGTTCTATAAACTATGCTTGCCCCATAGGATCTAGAAAGTGATATCACCTAATATGCTAGCATTATGTTAATGTTGTACTATTCCAAGGTAGAGCACCTTCCCTTGCTGTCAGGCTCTACAACACCATATTCCATGTTTAGAACCTATGGTCTTAGTGTTGATAAGGCTATAGTTTCCCTAAAGTAAAATGAACAATGGAAGTAAAGTAAGGACCCTAACTAGGATAACCTAAGGGAAGTTTCTTAGTGTAGGTGATGGTATGGGACTTTACCTATGCAATGCAGAAGTAGCTCTTGAGGGAAGTTCTAGGAAGGTGTTTTAATGTATGTGACTATGTTAATGTTCCTTAGGCATTACATTGTAGTGTGCTCTACTTGTCGTGATGAAATTAATGGTATGAGTCCTAATGAGTCTATATGATGTGGCCTTACCTTAGTGCATAATGTTGGTCTTAATGACTATATGATGAAGGTGTTGCTTGGCTTTTATGAAGTTTCTATTCTTGTTTTGTTGAAGTGTGAAATAAATGGTATGCTTGTGGTCTCTTTTTGAGTTTCCTAAGTATGTGTGAGGTTATGGGACTTCAAACGTACATTGCGCTAGTAGACTTAGATTAGTTTTATGAGTAAGGTCTTATAAGAGTCTGTTTAAAGTAAAGTTAGAATATGTGAAAATTGATTATGGTTTACTGTAATGGTTTTCGAAGTCTTGAAATGAATGTGTCTTATTATGTGCTATACTTCTATGAAGGTGTGTGTTGAGTTAGGAAGGTTGTATGTATGAGTACCTTGTGGCCTTAAGGTGATGAATTACATCAAGTATCACTAAAGGGTTACTTAGGAAGTTAAGAAGTTAAAGGGAAATAAAGCTCACTGTAAAATGAAGGTGCTCACTGTAACTAAAATAAGCTTAAAGTAATGTGGTGATTAAAATGCCTTAAATGCAATGTATGATTTTATGTGAGATTGTGAATATTGTATATCCCTAAATGAAGTATGATATTGCAAAATGCTTATGGTATGAAGTTTTCACATAAAGGCATGATGCATGGTTTAAACTAAAATGCCCTCTTTAATTGCATGATTTTTCATGGTTGTCATACTTAGTGCCTTCTTGTACTAACCCCATTCTTCTTCACTTTTTTATACAAAGTGTAGGTCTAGGGTGTGTGCTTATGCATACTGGGAAAGTTCTATTACTTTCCATGTTGCATAAACACACATCTTAAACCCTCTCGGGATGCATCACAATACACAACGAAGACCTTGGTACCCTTCGGTAAAGTAAACACCGGAGCAGAAGTAAGCCTATCTTTCAAGATAGGGAAGCTTCTTTCACATGCATCCGACCACTCAAATTTTCTACTCTTTTATGTCAAAGTAGTCAGGGGAGATTCAATAGATGCAAAGACATCAACAAGCCTCCTATAATAACCCGCTAGACCTAAGAAACTTTTAATGTCGGTTTGAGTCAACAGTCTAGGACAATTTTTCACCGCCTTGGTTTTCCTTGGATCAACCTCAACCCCTCACTAGATATTATACGACCAAGAAACTCCACCGACCTCAACCAAAACTAACATTTGCTATACTTGGCGAATAATTGGTTCTTCTTAAGCACTTTTAACACCATCCTCAAATGGTCCAGGTGTTCACCCTCATTTTTTGAATATACCAAGATGTCATCAATTAAGACAATGAGTAATGAATCTAGATAACTTCAAAACACCCTATTAATAAGATACATAAATGTCGTTGTGGCATTAGTGAGACCAAAGGATATTACTAAGAACTCATAGTGACCATATCCAGTCCGAAATGACGTTTTTTATATCCTCACTGCTCACCCATAATTGGTGGTACCCAGATCTCAAGTCAACTTTAGAAAAGTAGCTTGCCCCTTCGAGTTGCTAAAACAAGTCGTTAGTCCGAGGGAGAGGATACTTGTTCTTAATAGTAACTTTATTGAGTTGGAGAGAATTGATGCACATTCTAAGGGACCCATCATTCTTCTTTACAAAAACAAACGGAGCATCGCATGGAGAAATACTATGTCTAATGAAGCCTTTATAAAATAAATCATTGAGTTAAGACTTCAAATTTTTCAATTCGGCCGGAGCCATACGATAAGGAGGAATTGAAATGGGGTTGGTATTTGGTAGCAAGTCAATACCAAAATCAATTTCCCATTCGGGTGGGATTTCGGGAAGATCATTAGGAAAGATATCCATAAATTCCCTTAGTACGGGGACTAATTCAATGGGAGGATTTTTGGAGTCTAAATCATTAACTCCTATGATATGAGATAGACACCCCTTTAAGATAATTTTAACAGTCTTAAGACAAGAGATGATACGACCTATACGGATAAAATTTTCTCCCTTCCACTCTCAAACGTGTTAATTTGGAAAATTGTACTTGACAATTATAGTTATACAATCAATAGAAGCAAAACGACCATTCAACAAATCCATCCCAAAAATGACATCGAAATCAACCATATAAAGTTCTACCAATTCAACACGAGTAACTCTATTAGGCAATATTTTAGGACAATTTCTATAAAACCTTTTTGGAACAACCGAATCACCTATCAAGATAGTTACCATGAAAGGTTCATATAGAATATCGGGCAAAAAATCAAACTTTCTAGCTATCAAGGGAGTAACAAAAGATATTGTAGCACCCAGATCAACTAAAGCATATAAATCAATAGAGAAGACATTTATATCACCCTCAAATGCCATAGTTTTCATGATGGTCTAAGGACCTAAAATAGTCCAAAATGTTGTATTGAGGTAGTGTCTAGAGTTTTAAGTTATTTGGAAGCAAAACGTCAAGGGACGACTAAGACATTCGACGACTAAGTTACCTATGTGTCTCATTTGTGGTTATATGAATATATATGTATTTTATGATTTAATGAGGTCATAAAATGCGTTATTATAGTTTATATAGGAAATGCGTCCAGTTTCGTGAATTTTGGAGGTCAAACGTCCATAACGTTTGAAAGGTTTGCCTTGAAACGACTTTGTGTGTCTATGCATGTCTGTTGAGTTTTATGCGTTTGTTTTGGATGAAATTCACGTGAGAGGTTCTAAACTACTATAAAAACATATTTAGGTAAAAATTGACCGGGCAAACATCCCCAATAACCATCCAAGGGTCCCTAAGGATGGACCCTTCAAGAGACCAAGCTACCCAAGACAGCCCAACCTACCGAGGCAATCGACACCCAGTGGGTCAGTCGATGCCCCATAGGTGACAGGTCATTGGTGAAAACTTTGGCATGGAGAAGGAAGAGCCAAAGACCAGCCTCAGTCCCAAACCACAGACCAACAAGACGGTCCGTTGGTAAAGGGACGGGCCGTCGATGGTCTTCCGTCTGTGAAGACTGTCTCTGCGTAGCTTACTGTTAAGTTCAATGGGTAAAATTGTAAATTCCCCCCGCCCACACACATCCAATTAACATAAAGGGAGGTTACTTAGGGGTATTTTGGGAATTGTAAACATGTTTATATGTCTTTAACACTTAGAAGAATTCATTCTTCAAAATCAAAATCCGAATTCCCTTAGAAATTCTCTACCCAAAACTCAAGGAAGGGCTTGGATTTGAGATTTGAGTGGATATTCTTCATAAAACTGGAGTATTAGCTTTATTAAGGTATTTTTTTTATCCTTGAAACTCTGTTCATCAAGGAGACCAATTTTCAAAGAAGTTTTCTAAAGTTTTCAAATATGAATTGTCCAATTTCATAACCTATCCATGGGTTCTTGCATTAAGATTTTAATGAATTGCATATTTATACAATTTTTGTTAATAAGATGATTTAACTCAATTAACCTATGAACCCTAGTTTTTGACAACTTTTTGGGTTTAGTTATTTGGACTTAATGCTTATGAATTCTAGTGTAGCTTTCTAAGGTCTATTGATTGATGTAATAATTGTATTTAATTGAAGTCTAGGTTGTCTTATATTGATGAATCTATATTGAATTCACCTAGTTTGATTGAATATTATAGTTTTTGTATTAAATTATTGGTTAAGGTCATGGGTAAGGGCCTTATGGTATTGAATTGAATGGTTTAGCATTGGATTGAAATTTTAAGGATGAGAGGTGCAACGTTGCCCCAATTCTCTTTACTTTATTTTAATTAGACTTTAATCATGTTGTGATTGGTATGGTCCACTTATGGTGGGGGTGTTATTTACCTTACATGTAGTAGATGTGGCCTTGTCGGCAACTACCTGAAATATTACGATGATTTGTGTAGTTGATCTATGTGAAGTATGAGCATATCTATATACATGTTAAGTAATGTGAAAGTGTGTGTTCTTTCTATGTATGTTAAGAGATCATGTAGATTATGACAATGTGCTTATATGTGGTCCCAGATCATGATGCATGATTGTTCCTACTTGACTATATGAGTTGTGATGGTTATATTTATGATCATACAGTAAAATATAGGATGACATTAAGATAATAAGGTTAATTCCTAAGTGATTAAAAGAATGATATGCTATATGTGATAAAGAGAAGAATGTTCTGTCTTATTTTGGTAGACTTGTGTCACTTACTTGATAATGTATGGATGATATGTCAATTTGAGATGTCTTAACTATGTAGGCTTAGTGCACCATTGTCATGTATGAATGAATGATATGTGAGACCTTAGATGATGTTAAAAAGGTCATGTACGTGGAACCTTAAACCTAGTGGTAAGGTTATGAATGTTGAAGTCGTAGAGCGGTAATGGTATCCTTCATATAAAGGATGATGTACTTAGGGTTGATTGGCTGGAATGACATCATATCATCCTTAGGAAAGTCATAATGATCTATCTTAGTCGCCATTGAAAGGTAGCCCTAGTGGACCTCTTTGGTAGGGTAAATGTGATTGATTATGAACTAGATATTGAACCCTTTTATATGAATCTTTAATGTAAATTACTCTATGAGAACAAAGGCTAGCACCGAGTGATTTTGTTATTGGAGTAGCTCTACTTGAGATGGAGACTAGAGTAAAATACACCTCTACTTGAGAATGAGACTAGAGTGCATAAAAGCCCTTCATATTCCTTAACCATGTGCCTACATGGGATGTGTCCTAGTTCTACCCTTGGAAAGTAGAACACCCTCATAGGAGTAGGTTAGAAATCCAGATTCCGTGTCTATATATCATGGTCTATGTCGGTTATTGACTATTCTCATCATATGGGATACCTACTACAACTAGAGAAGTTCTATGAAGTTTAGGTGGTGGTATGGGACTCTATCTAGACATTTCACAATAGGCTTTGAAGGTGTTATTTAGAGTCCCGAGGTCTTGTGCAAGACCATTACTTGAATGTATTCATGATATGAATGAGCCTTAAATGAACTAATGAGAGTAATAGATTATATTAAGAAAGAATGTTAAATGAATAAGTAATTATCTATAATAGTTAAGGGTTTTCTAGTTAAGGTGTGAAGGGGTCATAGGGATGGTCACTTCGTATCTTACCTAGATATGTCTTAAGAATGACTCTAGTTAGGGAATAAGGATGACAATGTGGACACGATCTAAGCCTTAGGTAGTCTTAAAGATTATTTAGGTAATCTTGAAGAGGTAAATCATGGACATTATATTCATTCTTTACTTAATTAAGTCTTTTGATAGCCTTTGGAAGGAGGGTGTCGAGTTTATGTGTTTTGGTGCCCTGTAAGTATGTGTTGATCTCATTATAGGTGTTCTTGAGGATCATTTACGTGTGCATAGAGAGGTTGTATGGGAAGTCTCTCTTTGTCTTACTTAAGTGAGTCTTAGATAGCTTTTAGTGAGAATGTTGCATGCAAATTGAATTCACTATAATCTTAAAATAGTTCACTGTAAAGCTTATGGTATTTCAATGTAAATTAGCTAAGTTTACTGTAACGTTGCAAAAATGGTGGTAAATTTTTTATGTGATTTCTTATGTGTTTGTAAGGTGTAAAATGTTATTTTTATGATTATATTATGATAATTAAATGAAAACATGCATATATCTAATATATGTCCATTTTCATGATTTTATGCATAAAGTAATACATAGTACAAGTGTTTGTACTAACTCTATACATTTTTTTATCTCCAAAGGTGTAGGTGAGAGGTGAGAAGGATCGTGAAGAATAGCTTGGATTCTAGAGTCGTTCAAGCAAATTGAAGTATATCCTCAATTGACTCGAGGGCATACATATATGTGTTTTATTTCAAAGTATTGCAATAGACTACGTATTTTCTATATTTAGTATTGTATGGGCAATGTCCCAAGTATTCTCGTGTCTAAGCTTTGATGAGATTGAGACTTATTATTTCCTATGATTTCTGATGAAAGAAGTTATTAAAGATATTCTAATATTTTGTGAAAAGTTTTAGTTCCACACTACTTATCGTTATGTATATGCGATGGACGATACAAAAAGAGGCTAGTTGAATTCCGAGAATGCCATATCTTCTAGGGTGTGGTTTCGGAATGTGACAATCTCTAACATACCAGTCACCACATCCGGAGAACTCTTGTTCACCCCTTGAGCGCAGTGCATAAGAGTAATTCTTCTTTGGAGGATCCACTTTAGAACCACTAGGTTGAGCTTGCCTGCTACCTTTGTATTGTCCCTTCATATTTGGGAATCCTTAAACTTGTGTTACCTCTTGCCACACCCAAAAAAATTTCCGGTCCAACAAGGCTATAACCTAATGCCTCTTGCCACACTTTCCACACGTTGACTTCTTATTGGGTGAGCTAGTACCTCTTTCCTTTTATGACTTAGGGCTACACACCCTATCATCACGAGTCATGGGAAATTCGGTAGGAACTTGATTAGAAGACTTCTTCTTAAATCTAGGCTTGTTTTTGATATAAAGCCTACTCTTTGAAGAACCACCATCAAAAGATCTTGCCCTCTTGGCATCTCTACTCTTTCTCTTAGCCCTTCTCTCTCCCACTTGTTGAGTATGAACCATGAGGGTAGAAACTTTTATATTTTAATGTATCATAGCCAAATGAAATTCTTCTTGCAAGTCATCCGACACTCCCATCACAAAGCTGCTCATATCATCTCTAGGATCAAAAACCAAAGAAGAGCATACTTTGACAATTTAGTGAATATCAACGAGTATTCAAGTACACTCATACCTCCTTGACGAAAGTCGATGAAATCTACTAGTTTGGCTTCCCTTTTCTACCTAGTAAAGAATCTATCAATAAAGGCCTTCTTGAAAATTACCCAAGTCACTGGTCCACCTCTTAATGGCCGATTGCCTCTCCATTAGACGTACCAAGTTTGGGCAACATCTTATAGTTGATAAGTGACTAACTTAGCCTTCGCACTAGTAGTCAACCCCATAACATATAGGATCTTGTCATTTCATCAATGAACTCTTGGGGGTCTTCCTCAACCTTGGAACTATAGAAAATAGGGGGTTCATCCTAGTAAAATCCCCCAAACGGGAGGCCATGGTACCAACATATTGGTTTGCTCGGGGTACAACCTCTTGATTAGCTTGGGCCATCATTGCTTGACCATGAGTAATAGCGACTTATTATTGAGAAGTAATGACTAGTACTATTTGGATAAAGGCAGCCCTTATATCACCATCCGTCAAAGGAGGAGGATTGACCGGATCTTGGTCAGCATTAGCAACTTCTTCAAGAAGAGGGACTTGATTACCTCAGGGAGGAGATCTCTCATTGGCAATCTTATAATTAAGTCTTCGAGCAGCTGTTCTTCTAGTATTCATTGACTATAATCACAATAAAAGGATTAGATGCTAAGGGCACATCAATTCAATGACTATAGAGGCACGATATTGGATATCAAAGAAAGTGAGAGTTTCCTAAGCATCTTGTAGTTCCCTATTCATAAGTGTGGCGCGCTTCATAATTATGAATAAGAATCTACATAGATGTGGTTAACTGAGACAACGAATCTAAATGTATTCAACCTCATTCTTTTATACAATGTTTTTCACATCCAGAGAGCACCTCCTAGACGTAATCAGCGACGTCATCCTCTTTGAGGACTAACATTAGCCTCTAAGCTTACATCATTCCATTAATAGGTCAAAAATGCAAAAAATTTAAAATTTCTCTATATCTATCTTGAGGTTTACACACACCTCTCGCTTACACATAACATATAGTCATATCGAGTATTCATAAACCCTTCGTATAGGAAGATTACATTGTCCTCTACTTTTATTGCACATAGATATATAAGATATAACATAGTCTTAAAACCGGATGTCTCATATCATAACCATCTAAAATAATATTATATCAATTGGGCATATCCAGTACATCAATGTAATAAAGCCACATATAGGATATACAATTATTACTAGTCAAATAAAAGGGAAAGGTCTAGAAGTCTTATAACTAGAACAACATCAAAAGCTTGATAGTGGCATTGCCCTCAGAAAGTTAGGATGTACCAACCTTAGATGAGTTAGAATTCCAAGTCTTCCTTCACAATCGTCTCAAAATCCCTTTAACGAACGAAACCTAAAATATTGGGCGAAAATGGAGATAATGGGAATAGTACACCACTTGTAGTAAGTATGAGATCAAATTCTGGGGAAAAATGGAGAAAGTGGGGTTAGTACACCACTTGTACTAAGTATGAGACCATATGCATACACATCATAAAATCATGCTACAAAAGGACATTTCATTAAAGCATGCAATTTACATTGAAATACCTTATGCTTAGTGGAGAAGACCATACCAATAAATAAGACATATTCATTAAGTCAATATTATGTACATTACAGGACCAATAATACTAAGTCTATTCAAGCCAACATGCACATCACATAATCAAGACAACTCTACCATCAAGCTATAACATCAACAAGCATGGTTAAGAGTTCAATACATAATAAGCAGAGCAAGACAATTACTCATTAACCCTCATTAAGTCAACTAGTGCAATTGACCAAGCAAAGACCCATAATCTTAATCAAGTAAACCTAACGAGAACTATAACCAATGTTTAACTTCACATAGTAAAGCATTAATAGTACATATCATCATAAGTGAAATCAGTCATCATATAGTATAATCAATGTGCAAGATCATCATATACATACGATGTACCATTATAAGAATATACATATATAAGAACATCCTCATAAGACTACCCTCAAGGCTTACTAGTGTAATGTTTAGGTAGAGTCCCATACCCCTACCTAGAGTAAGCTAAACCCCTTGGGTCATCCTAGTTAGAGTTGATTCCTTTAGTTCATTTAAACTTTTGGGAACATCTTTCATTAACCTACATATACCATATGAGCTAATGTGGAATCTGGTGTCATAGAGCCGTACACTGAAGGAACGCGGACTACTTGCCAAGGTAGTACCTCAACATGAACATAGCAACTATGTGGATCTACAGTTGTTATTCCTATGGGTGCAACATAGTTCAAGAACTAGGAGGTATTATTGGGACCCTCTATATGCTACATGTATTGTAGTCTCCAATCTCATGAGTACATTAGTGATCCTACCTTTCCAATGTGAGAAGGGACACTCCTCACACCAGTTCACTCGGTGCTAAGGTAGAATCCCTTTTTAAATGTCTTTAGTGTCTTTATTAATCATCATAACTTAATGTAGGTCATAGGCCATGTACCTTGTATAATCATCATCATCATATCTAAATAAGAATTGCATAAGTATTTCATTTCATTTCAATTCATATAAGTGAGGTTAGTACATTTACATCGTCACAATATAATAAGGCACATTGGTAAGTTATCACCATCCTTATAATATTTAAATCTTAGCGAACAACTCACAAAACAATAGTAAAGACATTTCAATTCAACATCATACCAACCCTATGTAAGAACCCAAAATGAGGCAGTGTGTAAAGTTTGGGGTGCTTTGGAAGTCAAACGTCAAGGGACCACAAAGATATTCGACGACTAGTCACCTATGTGTCTGATGTGTCTATGCGTGTTTATATATTGTATATCATTAGATTATTAATTATAAAAATGAGGTATAATAATGTTTATATGTATTATATGGAGTTCCTTGAAGTTTGGAGGTTAAACATCCAAGAACGTCTAAGACGTTCGAAAGTTAGACCTTGAGACGTTCAAGAATGTCTTGATGGGGCCTAGCATGGTTATACGTGTTTTTTTTTTTGTGCATTTTGGGTGAAACTTTCATGGAAGGTCCTTGAATTGTAAATGTAAATAATTACGTTGTACACATCCAGGTACGACTTCGCAAGGGCCCCGCAAAAAGAGCACACAAGAAGGACCCAAGGGCTGTCGAGACACTGCCTTGGCAGTGTCAATCGACGAGTTCAATGCACTTCCCGTTAGTTGACTGATGCCCCATCGATGGGGAGGCATAGATGGTCACTTATCCTGGGTAAGTCTTGACAACATGACAGCCTCAGACCCAATCCACGGAAGGCACTAAATGGCCCGTCGATGGACCAACGCTCAGTCGATTGGGTACGTCGATGCAGGCTCGTGCAACTGTTACCTGCGAACTGCCCACTTAAAGGTTGAATTAGAAATTCACACAACGTCCTAAACTAACTCTAATTGATTTATTTACCTATTTTTGAGTTTGTTTAAGAGATAAAGCACGTGAACAACCCATTCTCAATCCCATGCTCACGAAATAAACCTTCCCTCCAAAACAAATTCTCTCTAGAAACCTCCAATGCTATTGAAGCTCAAGAACAGATCTTCATGGTTTCTTAACCAATTTTTATAGATTTTCAAATATACAAAGGTATGGCGATCCTTCATCTCTAATTAACCTTTCACTTGGAGAGTTAATCTCAAGTTTTCAAAGAAGGTTTCATGATCAAAGTTCTTCTTCTTCAATCTTGCAATGGGTTCTTTCTAAAAACGTGTTAAATGGTTAAATCATTATGATTTGATGTTAATTTATTGGTTTTAATGTGAATTTAAAACAATTGCATGATGAACCCATGTTCCTTACCAAAATAGATTTATCCTTGCATGAGCATTGTGGTCATGGATTGTTAATGGTCGAATTGTGATTCTTTTACGTTGAACTGTCTATATCTACTGTTATTTCCGTGAATTAATGATGAATTGACGATGAAGGATACATGTGGATTAATGTATGAAAATTTGAGCATGCTTAGTCTAGTATCAATGTGAGCACTGTAACTTTGATCCTCAGTAGCATAAAAATTGATTTCGAACATGTTAACTTGCTTGTAGCTACTGTTTCAGGTAAATATCATGTTTTAATTTTTGATATTAATATCTTATGATCAATGTAAAGAAGTATTATATGAATTGATGTAGGTTCTTGTAGTCTAAGAAATGGTAACTTGTTATCTTAACGTGAGGGTTGTTGTCTTGTATCTAGATTCCATGGTAATTGGTTCATGATGTAGCATAGGGTAATTGCATCTTAGATACTTCCTATAATAGTTTATAATGATGAATTATGTATTGGTATCCAATATGGATTGATGCTTGAAGAGTTGATCCCTAATTTCTCTCTACTGTAATTCCATGATCCTCACTGTAATATTGACTTCTTAGCAAATTGCAGTAGGATTTCGTCTAAGCCATGGTATATTAAACTACTGACTTTTTATATGTATTATTTATTAATTTTGAGAATTCTAATTGACAATCAAAGTGAGAAAGAATTGATAAGAGATCAACTTCTCTTCACATTCTAAAAATTGATGATGCTATGAACATAATCTGATCTCAATTAAGGGTAGATGAAGCATTATTTAGTCTTGATTAATGGGTGTTTAACTACTGCCGTAGTTTGGTTTTATTGGTATATTATGAAGGTTAATCATGTTAATCACAGTAAAGAATAATAGCAAGTGATTTATAGCTCTCTACCTTCTAGTATACGTGTGAGACCTTGTATTATGTTATAGAATGATCTTGTAGCAACTTGTACATCGTTTGTTCTATGTTTAATGTACATTTAGATACTACCCTATAAATGTATTATTTATTAAAAGGTGTTTTGATCAATGGTGATCAAAAAGGGTTGATGAATTGGCAAGGTCTACTCTTCCTCTCTACTTTTCTATATTAATGTAGTTGATGAAGCCTTGTATGACATTGTGTGGTATGGTCCACTTATGGTGGTGGTGTTTACTTTATTATCATTACATATGTGTTGACCATGGCCTTGAAGGTAAATTGATGAATAGATGAACGAGTTGTTATACTGATCACCTTAAGTGTAACTTGTGCCTATCCTTCTACTATAGTTTTGAATCTAGGTTATATTACTACTGTCATGAGAATGTAAATGTTTATGTTAAGATCATGTGTAGGTGATTCCTATAACACTTTGAAAGTCCAAGAAGAGTCTTAGAGACTAACATAGGTGCCATGGGGTCTAATAAATTTTTAAGACCCATTTTAATGAATATAGGTCATTTAGGAAGTTTAAGAACCAAAACGTTCAAGAACGTCCATGATGTCCGAAAGGTTGTTCAAAGAGGTACTAGCGTGCCTTAGCCTATTTGACTAGCTTTTACAAGTTGTAAATTTATGAAAAGTGATAAAAGGGTAGCTAATAGGTGTTTGAGGCTACGCCCCGCGTGTGGATTAACGGGACGTTGATGCCACCGTTGTCCCATTCTTAGCCAATTTCAGGAAGCCCCTCGCCCGCACAGTCTCTGAACTTACCTATGAAGTGCAGGACGAAGGGTAGGGGGCCAGTTTGTTGACTCACAGACGGCCCATTGTTCGGGTTCTCGTCTGTGAGGTCGAGTTTCTGGTACAACCTAAGTTAGTTTTATTTAATTATTTAGGGGATTATGTGATTAATTGGGGATTTAAGGGAGTCTAATTAAGTTTATTTAAGCCACACTATTAATACCCCCAACTCACATTAATCTGAACACAACTCACAAAATAAACTCTCTTCCTTCTCTCTTCTTTCTCTCTCTATTGGAAACCACCATTGAAGACAGGCTAGGGGGATGTTTTGAGGGATGGGAAGGAACAAATTCACCATCAGTTCTTCATCAAAAGCTAAGGTATGGGATCTAATTCGTCTTTGAGACTCTTTCCTCAAAGGGTTCCTTCAAAATGGATTTCAAAAGTTGAGTTCATGTAGGTTTCATCCAATTACGAAATTGATGTTGTGAACTGAGTTGTTTATGATTTATTTAGGACATAATGGATAGATTAACATGTAATTTACATTGATTATGATCAATTGTGATGGTTTGGTTCAATTTGAAGATTATGATCCTTAACCCTTAACTCTAGGTTGATCTTGATGTAAGTTGGGTTGTGATTGATTCAATTGTATTGAATATGGGTTATATCACTATTAAATGATGTAATTACAGTAATCATTAACAAATTGGAGTGTATTATATTCTTTCATTCTAGTCTTGAGAAGATGATCTAGGTTAGAAGGTGAGTTGACCTAGGCATCTTATTTGAAGTTATAATCTAGTATTAAATTGTGCTATAATGTTTATTCTGGTATTGTTATCATGGTAATTATTTAATTATGATGTTGAACATCTAAATTGGCTTGAATTGAGGTTTTATGGTAACGCCCAAATGATGAACCAAGAAGGAGACTTGTAAGCCTTTGAATCTCTATCTTTACTAATTGTGTTTAATTGTGGTTAAGTCATGATGTTCAATTGGAGTGTGCCTTATATTAGGATGATAGGGTGGTATGATGTTGAATTGATATGTCTTGACTATGTTGTGAGTTTGATTAAGGTGTATGTGTTATAAGAATGGTAATAACTATCAATGTGCCTTGATATGGTATGAAATGCTAATGTGTTAACCTCACTCATATGAATTGGGATGAAAAGACTATACTCGTCAATTCTTATTGAGCTATTGATGATAATGATTATACAAGGGATATACCCTATGACCTAAACTAAGTTATGATTTATAATTAAAGTCTTAAAGACATTTCTATAAAGGGAATTAAGTTAGCATCGAGTGAACTTGACAACAGAAGGTGATAACTTCCCAAATAGGAAGATTTGTCCTATACACAACTAAAAAAAGGCCAAAAAGAGACCTAGAAATGGAGACCTCAAAAATAGGTCAATAATAAGAGACCTCATGAGGTCGCTATTAAAATTAATATCTTTTAATTTTTTTTTAATGTAGGAGAGACCTCGTGAGGTCAATATAATGAATAATTTTTTTTACCTGACTTATTTAAAAATTTTAAATTTTTAATCTAATTCTCATAAAATTGGAGACCTAATGAGGTCTCTAATTTTTTAACTATTCAATTAAATTAAATTATTATTTTTAATTTAACAAGTAGAGACCTCATGAGGTCTATACTTGTTAAATTAAAAATAATAATTTAAAATATTTAAAAATTTAGAGACCTCAAGAGGTCTCTTAAAAATTTAGAGACCTCATGAGGTCTCTTAAACAAAACCAAAAACCTAGCCAAAATTAAAATAGCTCTTTCTTCCCTCTCTCTTAATTTTTGGTCGACCGCGCGCCTCTCTCTCTTTCTCACTGCCCTCGTCAACCGCCTCTCTCTTTCTCACTGCCCTCGTCGACCGCCTCTCTCTTTCTCGTCGTCGAACGCCTCTCTCTTTCTCGTCGTCGAACGCCTCTCTCTTTCTCTCTCTCTGTCGACCCTCTCACTCATCGCTCTCTGTCGACCCTCTCGCTCATCGCTCTCTGTCGACCCTCTTGCTCATCGCCAGCTCTCCGCCGCCAGCTCTCGCGCCGCCGCCAGTTGCAGTCGCCTCAGCAGCAGTGCCTCCATCTCCAGGTAAATTTATTTATTTTTGGTTATTGAAACTAAATGTGTTAGATCATTGAGGAGGTGTTTGAGGTTAATTTGATTGTATTATTATATATTTATATCTCATTGTGATATTGTCACTTTGCACATATACTTATGTTGTTATGAATCTTTATTGTTGTTTCTTAGTACTGAGGATTGATATTCAATGGAAGTCTGACAAAGTTGGTACTGCTTAGAAGTGTGCCTGTCACGATGACCCTTGAAATACCGCAAGTACTTGTTGTCATGCAATGAAAGAAGTCGTAGAGATTCTGAAACAGTCCATCAGACAAATTAGTAATTCACTTGTTCTTCTTTTCAAAGATTATACACCGGAATTTATCATCTTAGAATAAGGTGCATACCATCCCAACCATTCTTGGAGGAGTATATTACAGTTGTTGGATGAGAAGTGAAGCTAACCAGATTGACCCCGTATTTTTTGCTATTAATAGTTTTCAAACACCTGCAATGATGGATATATTACATAGCATCCCCAACAAAATGAGAAGAAGGCATCAAGATAACATTTAATGAAAAGAAGAAATATCCAACAAAATGAAGAAAAAAAAACAGGGAAGGAGAAGAGACAGAATAAGAGCATTTTCCCCAATTTTTCTAATAGAAGCTTTCTGATGAAAAGATGTTTCTATAGGGAGCCACCTTGTTAATAATGATAAAATGTAAAGTTATTTTATGAGGCCAAACATGATGAATGAGAAGGCCATAAGGATCTTAGTTCATATCTGAGTCCAATAACAAATTCTGCTTCAAATTCACTTTGTAAGGCTTGATTGTAAAGAAGCAGATATACAACAATGATCTTTTTTCTTTTTTTCATATGTGCCTTTCCTTTTTAATTTGATTACATCAGGGAGAGGGATGCTACGCTAGTGATGGGGCTTGGAAACCTCAACGGTGGAAGGCAGGGAGCTCACCAAGTGAGCTAGCCCTCAAACCCACCTCAGCAGATGATCTGAAGCTTCTGTTTTAAATTATTTTGCGCTTCTCAGCAAATGATCATCTAAAGTAGGACACTGATAGTGAGGAGATGATTACAGGGCAAAGTGTGGTTTTGAGAAGCCAACCTGCTTGAGAGTCTTTTTGAGTACTTGCTAATTTAGTGCATCATAAGTATAAAGAGGATTACTTCACGCCCCAAATGGAAATGATTAATAGCTGTGAAAGGAATTTAAATGGTTAATGGGTGCAGCAGCACATCATTATTTGACAACCAATACACAGTTTTATTAAACATTGCTCTTTTTGAGCTGGGAAAGAATATAAGAATATACTGTAAGTTGAGCTCTTGGAAGAACAAAGTTTTAACTTTTCTAATTTATCAGTTATACAGAGGTTAACAGAACTGTAGCACTGCCTGCTAAAAGTACCAAGAAACAACAATAAAGAAAGTATGAATCTTTTGAAAATCAATTTGTGTCCATCTAGTGTTGACACTTAGCTTTAAATTTTAGAAATAATTATTTGTTAAGCATAAGTACCAACACTAGTTGATCCTATTGATGATAAAATTGATTTTCTTTTGAAAATCAATTGGTGTCCATCTAGTGTTGCCACTTAGCTTTAAATTTTAGAATTAATTATTTGTTAAGCATAAGTACCAACACTAGTTGATCCTATTGATGATAAAATTGATTTTCTTTTGAAAATCAATTGGTGTCCATCTAGTGTTGCCACTTAGCTTTAAATTTTAGAATTAATTATTTGTTAAGCATAAGTACCAACACTAGTTGATCCTATTGATGATAAAATTGATTTTCTTTTGAAAATCAATTGGTGTCCATCTAGTGTTGCCACTTAGCTTTAAATTTTAGAATTAATTATTTGTTAAGCATAAGTACCAACACTAGTTGATCCTATTGATGATAAAATTGATTTTCTTTTGAAAATCAATTGGTGTCCATCTAGTGTTGCCACTTAGCTTTAAATTTTAGAATTAATTATTTGTTAAGCATAAGTACCAACACTAGTTGATCCTATTGATGATAAAATTGATTTTCTTTTGAAAATCAATTGGTGTCCATCTAGTGTTGCCACTTAGCTTTAAATTTTAGAATTAATTATTTGTTAAGCATAAGTACCAACACTAGTTGATCCTATTGATGATAAAATTGATTTTCTTTTGAAAATCAATTGGTGTCCATCTAGTGTTGCCACTTAGCTTTAAATTTTAGAATTAATTATTTGTTAAGCATAAGTACCAACACTAGTTGATCCTATTGATGATAAAATTGATTTTCTTTTGAAAATCAATTGGTGTCCATCTAGTGTTGCCACTTAGCTTTAAATTTTAGAATTAATTATTTGTTAAGCATAAGTACCAACACTAGTTGATCCTATTGATGATAAAATTGATTTTCTTTTGAAAATCAATTGGTGTCCATCTAGTGTTGCCACTTAGCTTTAAATTTTAGAATTAATTATTTGTTAAGCATAAGTACCAACACTAGTTGATCCTATTGATGATAAAATTGATTTTCTTTTGAAAATCAATTGGTGTCCATCTAGTGTTGCCACTTAGCTTTAAATTTTAGAATTAATTATTTGTTAAGCATAAGTACCAACACTAGTTGATCCTATTGATGATAAAATTGATTTTCTTTTGAAAATCAATTGGTGTCCATCTAGTGTTGCCACTTAGCTTTAAATTTTAGAATTAATTATTTGTTAAGCATAAGTACCAACACTAGTTGATCCTATTGATGATAAAATTGATTTTCTTTTGAAAATCAATTGGTGTCCATCTAGTGTTGCCACTTAGCTTTAAATTTTAGAATTAATTATTTGTTAAGCATAAGTACCAACACTAGTTGATCCTATTGATGATAAAATTGATTTTCTTTTGAAAATCAATTGGTGTCCATCTAGTGTTGCCACTTAGCTTTAAATTTTAGAATTAATTATTTGTTAAGCATAAGTACCAACACTAGTTGATCCTATTGATGATAAAATTGATTTTCTTTTGAAAATCAATTGGTGTCCATCTAGTGTTGCCACTTAGCTTTAAATTTTAGAATTAATTATTTGTTAAGCATAAGTACCAACACTAGTTGATCCTATTGATGATAAAATTGATTTTCTTTTGAAAATCAATTGGTGTCCATCTAGTGTTGCCACTTAGCTTTAAATTTTAGAATTAATTATTTGTTAAGCATAAGTACCAACACTAGTTGATCCTATTGATGATAAAATTGATTTTCTTTTGAAAATCAATTGGTGTCCATCTAGTGTTGCCACTTAGCTTTAAATTTTAGAATTAATTATTTGTTAAGCATAAGTACCAACACTAGTTGATCCTATTGATGATAAAATTGATTTTCTTTTGAAAATCAATTGGTGTCCATCTAGTGTTGCCACTTAGCTTTAAATTTTAGAATTAATTATTTGTTAAGCATAAGTACCAACACTAGTTGATCCTATTGATGATAAAATTGATTTTCTTTTGAAAATCAATTTGTGTCCATCTAGTGTTGACACTTAGCTTTAAATTTTAGAAATAATTATTTGTTCAGTTTGTAACTATCGTGTTAGTATTAAGTTAAACTAAACTAATTAAACTTAGAAATTTGTTAAGTTAGTTAATAAGTTAAACTTGTTACTATAGTATTAGTGAAGTTTAGACTTGTGATAGTTAACTTATGGATCATTTTGTTAACTTTATAAATTTGTGATGGGAATTATATGTTTTGTGAATACATGATAACGTTGGAATGTATTATATAACTTATGGATATCATGGTTTTTGTTTAATATATAATTATGTTGATGTGAGTTGCAATTGAGTTGATAAGAGAATATTTAGTAAATGTATTGCTTCAATTGAGTTTTTGAAGCTCTTTGAGTTTGATTTGGGTACTGAATTAAAATGACAGGTGATGAGAAGCCGCAGAAATAACAATTTTCTGCCAGTTTTTTCCAGAAAAAGAGACCTCATGAGGTCTCTTTTTTGCATTAATTTTCCAGATATTACATAATAGAGACCTCATGAGGTCTCTTTTTTGCATTAATTTTTCTAGATATTTCATAATAGAGACCTCACGAGGTCTCTATTTACCATTTTCTATTTTATAAATGCAGAAAAAAGACCTCATGAGGTCTCCCTTTTGTATTAATTTTTTTAGCTATTTCATAATAGAGACCTCATCACGTCTCTAATTTAAATTTTATATTTTATAAATGCAGAAAAGAGACCTCCATGAGGTCTCTTTTCTGCATTATATTTTCCGTTAATATCATTATGGAGACCGCACGAGGTCTCCAAAAATGAATGCAGAAAAGAGACCTCATGAGTCTCTACTTTAAAATAATATAAAATTAAATTAAATAATATCTTAGCGACCTAATGAGGTATCTTTATTAAAATATAAAATTAAATAATATAATAAAATTGTGACCTCATGAGGTCTCTATATAAAAAATATAAAATTAAATTAAATAAAACAATAGTTACATCATGAGGTCTCTTTTTTGTAAAAAATCAGATAATTTGTTGGTGACCTCGTGAGGTCTCCGTTTGGCGACCTCATGAGGTGTCTGTAAAAAAGTGACCTTCATTTTACTGACCTAGCGTTGAGGTCTCTTTTTCGGTCTCTTTTTCCCGAAAAGAGACCTTGTGAGGTCTCTTTTCTAGGTCTCTTTTTGGCCTTTTTTTAGTAGTGATAGTTCTATATAAGATTTGACTTCCCAAAGAGGAATACTCATTCAATGGATTCCCATGAGAGAAGGCCCGAATTTCCAAGTGTTATCAAGAGGTAATATACTATCTCTTAGTTCTGGAACTATGTTGCCCCCATAGGAAGACTATCTAGTGGATCCACCTATAAAGCTACGTTTATGTTTGGTTCTATTTTTGTCGGTAGACCACCTTCCATCAGTGTAAGGTTTAACAACACCGGATTTCACACATAGATCTTGTGGTCTATGTCGGTTAAGGCAAGTGTTCCCTAAAGTATAAACTAACTAAGGTGACTTTAGAGGCTTAACTTAGCCTAGGTAGGGGTATGGGAATCTACCTATGCCTTGCACTAGTTGACCTTGATGGAAGCTTTAGGAAGCTGATATTATGTATGCATATGATAATGATGTATTTGATGATAACATGTTAATGCTACAATATAAATGATATTTTATGATGATGATATCCTCTTGAACATGTAATTGGGTTGTACTATTAAAGTATGTTGTTAGGTGTCCTCAAAGGTTATGTTATGTGAAGTTGTGCATTGGTTATGGTTTCTTGTTGAAGTTACTTGATTGAGTGAGGTTATGTGTCTTTGTTTTGTCATTGCACTTCTTGACTCGATACGGATTCATGAGTAGTTGTATTTCTTATTATGATATAATTGACTCTTAATAATTCTTATGATGTTATTCCTTGATGATAGGGTTGTAGTAAAACATGGGTTAGAGTATGTTGGAATACATATTACTTGTTTGAGTTAGTAAGCATGTTTGGTTGGTTGGTATGACTTTCTTGATTTTGTATTAGACTTTTAAAAGGGTAACATGACATGTTTTAACTAAATGTCCCTTTTTAGAATATTTTGATATTATATGTGCATATGGTCTCACACTTAGTACATGTGGAGTACTAAACCCATTTTCTTCCCTTTTCCCAAACATTTTAGGTTCCTGTCATTCAAGGCTCATTCGGGACGACTTGAAGAAGGTTTGGATATACTCTATCATCCAAGTAGGTAGATCCTCACTTTCCGAGGGCGATGCCCATCTATTGCGTACGAAGTTTCTTTGTTTTTTTCTAAGACTTTTATTTTCATTCCACTTTCATTGTGTATGACTTGTATAAGCCTATATGTGGCTTCTTTACGTTTATGTAGGGCTATGACCAAATTGTGATTATCATTTAGATTGTATGAGAATAGACAATCTTTAAGATTATATTTTTATTATATATATATGTATGTGCAATAAATGTAGAAGGCTATGTAACCTTCCTATAATAAGGGTCTATATATACTCGATATGTATACATCATGTGTACGTAGAGGTCTATGTAAACCTCAAAGTAGATGTAATAAAAGTTTTAAATTTTTTTGCATTTTGAACCTATGAATGTAAGGGTAGGAGAGTAAGGGGCCAGTCTTAGTCCTTAAAGAGAACGACAACGCCGGTTACGTCTAGGGGGTAAACCCGGATGTGACAATTCCATTAATAAATCAATAAAGATGGATGCCCCCTACCCATGTACCCCTATGTGAATGTGTGAATAGCTAAGGATTAGGAGTCTTGAATGTAATGTGAAGATTGTCTTGCCTCCTACGCTAAATGGTGTTGTGTGGTCTAGGCTTTGTTGTGCATTATGGCCTTAAAGGGGTGGATGCGTGAAGAAGTTATGGATAGACATTATGTGATCATGTTGACTAATGTACAAGTAGTCACACATTATGCATGCTTAGAAGTAGAATAGACCATGGTGTCTAAATGAAAGGTAGTTCTCATATTCACGAGTGTCTAATACTATGCATGTTAAGATGATGTCTATGAAAGTATGATATATGTTTCCTTAACTAGGATGTCTTGATAGGTGTACTAGTATGGGCAAGGTTATGAGACTTTGCCTATCCCTTGCACATGTGTGCCTTGATAGTATTGTTACTAGTGTTGATTTATATGTGTATGAATATAAATGTATGAAAATGTGTGACTTAATGTGTTATGTGAAAGGTTTGCTCACATAGAGGAGCCTTGAAAGGTGTTCTCAAGTTTATCCTAAACTCATTAGTACTAATATATATACTATGTCCATCTAAAAGGATTTCTCACATGATTTAGGTTGAGAGTTATGACCTATAATCTAAGAATGTGAGGGGATGACTCTCCGAAGACTATGTTTAATAAAGAAATGATAATAAAGGATTATTCAATAAAAGGGAACTTGTCTTAGCACCATATGAAATTGAATATGAGTGTGTGTCCCTTTCCAATGTGAGAAGGAAGGTCTACCATAAACCTCATGATGTGGATAACCACAATGCCTGAATATTCATAAAGAGGGTTTCCACAAGTGAATAACCATAATGCCCCATCTTTGCATAAAGAGAGTTTTCACATGTACCTCAAAGTTCCTTAACTATTCTTTCCACATAGTATCTAACAAGTAAATTCACTTAGTATGCTAGCATGTGTTAAGATTCTACCTTGGCTAGGTAAGAATACCTTTCATTGGTGTAAAGCTCTACAAAACCAAATTCCATGTTTAGCACCAATGCTCTTTGTATCGGTTAAGGCTTTAGTTTCTCTACAGTAAAATGGACAATGGATGTAATTGACTAGGATACTAACTAGGATGACTTAAGGGAGGTGACTTGGATAGGTGGAAGTAATGAAACAATCTAGATATTGCACAAGTAGATCCTAAGGAAGTCCTAGAGAGGTGACCTAATGTGTATGAATATGCTTAGGTTCATATGTATGACTTTGTAGTCTTGGTATACTCATTGTAATAAAATGCATGGTATGGGCCTATATGAAGTGGTATTTATATATGCATAATGTTTGTTTTAATGACTATATGATGAAGGTCGTGCTAGCTTGAATAAAGTTACCTTTACAAGTTATGTTGATGTATGAAGTGTTAAGGTTTGTGGTCTCATGAAGAGTTTACTAAGAATGTGTGAGGTTTTGGGTCTTCAGATATACATTGCACTAGTAGGATAAGATTGGGGTCATAAACAAAGTCTTATGGTGATGTATATGAAAAGAAGTAAAAATATGTACATATTGAAGTAGCTTATTGTAAAGCCAAAGGAATCTTGACTTAAATGTGTCTTTGATATGTGATGTTTATATGGTGATATGTGTTGTCTTATGTAGATTATATGTATGTCTCCATGTGGCCTTAATGTGATGCATTGCACCAAGTATCATTTGGGGGTTACTTGGGAGGTTAATGTCTAAAAGAAAAGATATTTTAAAGAAGGAAAATAACTCACTGTAATGTAAAAAGAGCTCACTATAAAGTGACCTAAAAAATGACTTAAATTCTATAGGTGATCTTATTGGATGTTTGGCTTTTAAATATGTCTATGTAAAGTATGTAAATGATATAGATGCAACTGTCTAAGGGTTTTACAAAGATTTACTCAGGAAGGTATGAAGTATGATTTGAAAAAAATGCCCCTTTTAAGTGAATGTTTTTTTTATGGTTTTCATACTTAGTGCATTCTTGTACTAATATCATTCATCTCTTCTTTTTACAAAAAAGTGTAGGTTATGGATGCTTAAATGATGTTTATACAATTGAGGAGCTTGATATGGGATTCCCAAGCTCAAGGAAATGGGTCTTTAAGTTCCAAGGATTCCCTACTCATGTCTTATTGTAAAGTTTATCAAATGTTGTATAGTTTTGTATTATGTTTTAAGGTCCCTGTCCCTAATTTATTCTAATGTTGTTAAGTCTAAGATTGCAAAGAGACTTATAATCTCAGTATTTATTATGCTATTTTCTATATATATGATGTAATGTTCTAGCATTTGACGTGATAAGAAAGTTTTAAATTTTCCGTTTAATTTACTATGACAAATGCAATGAATGATAACTATAGGCTTGTATAAGACCTCCGAGAGGTCAAGTACGCCATCTTACTTCTAGGGGGTGCTTCCCAAATGTACAAAATGTTGTATCAGAGTATGAGGTTATTAAAGGTGGTTTAGGGTCCTAGAAGTCTCATATTGCCACGTCTATTAGAGTCTTGTATCATTGGTGGTGAATTGCGACACATCAAATGGTACGAGAGGCTATAAAATGATAGAGTTTCCCTTCTTCATTATTTTCATGTCGTGCCATAGAACTTAACTTTATAAGATCTCTCTCTTACGTTTTCTTGTCCGGTAATATTTTTAAATGTTATTGTTTTGATGAGATTGTTCTCTGTGCTTGAGGGAGAAAAGGTGAGTTTAAATAATTATCTTGAATTTTTGGTTGAATGAGTATGTGTGAAGGTGAATTTTGGCATGTTTTGATGATTTGATGTCAATTATGGCTATATATGAAATTTATGTGAAATAGCATGTTATATTGAGAAATGTATGTCATGATATAATTAAAGCATGTTAGAATCTATTATGGTTGACATGAGTTTCTCTTGGAATAATGTGTTACTATATGGTTTTCATGATGGTAGTCTTATGATATGATTTTAACTTTAAATGCTTAGTGACTACCTATAGAAGCATGCTACCCTAAGAATATGTGGTTAAGAGTGTTCAATGTTTCCTTTGTAAATATGTGCTCCTTGATAAGTTGCTTAGTATTGATGGGAGTCCTTTGTATAGACTTAATCCTTAGTGTGATGATAGTATACTTGTCTTATTAAAGTCTTGTATCTCAGATTGTCATGCTTTTCCCATCAATTGCCTAAATGTTGCATTTATGGAATTTTGAAACATGTTCACTATAATGCTATGCAACTTACTATAAGATTTTTGGAAAATCAACTAAATTTTTCTTTGATAGAATGTTGTTGAAATATGTATGGAATTTCTGCATATGAGCATGATAATGAATGTAAAAAGGAGAATTGTTATTTGGAATAAGGAAGAAAAGTCTTATGGCATGATGAGTCGTGGATTTATTTCTTACTTCTTATTGGTTGTGAGTCCCTTGATGTAGTGGAAGTGATGTTTCCCTAGAATTGAAGGTAGTACTCTTATCTTTGTAGGGTGATGTTGTGTATTTGACTGACCTAGGAGTTACCTTACTTTAATGTTGAAAGAAAAGAAAGAGTCTTTATGGCTAACTCTCCTTGTTGTCTTCACCTAATGATTTATGACCTTGGTGTTTATTGTATTGTAAAAACCTTATGTGGTTAAATAGCATGAACTAACTTGATAATTGGGGATAAATTTCCTAGGGTCTAAAGTTTAGAATGCCTTGGTTTACTTAATGTAATTCCTTTTAAAATGGTAAATCACATCTAAGTGATAAAAATGAAGGTTGTTAAGCTAAGATCCACTTAAAGTTTTGTTTATCCTAAGTGGGGGATGGTGATGTAGTAGTAAGGTTATAGATATTTTGTACCTTTTCCTTCTATTCTTACATGAACTTGAATCTAATGGATTTTTTAGTAAGCTTGTTCATGATAGAAGTCTTGTCCCAAGTATGAATTGCATAACCTTGATATGTATGGTATGTATTGATTGACATCACCTTAAAAATATTGTGAATATTCCAAGGTGCATGAAAGAATCTTTTCGATAAAATCCATGTTTCTCATATTAATTGTGCATCTTGATATGCTAGTTGTGCATTTGACTTCGTGAGATAAGATAAAAAACATGGTAATAGTCACTTGTGAGGTGTAATGTTTAGCTTTATAATAAAAAGTTGAGTCTCTTTAAAATGAAAAGCGTAGAGTCTCTTGAAAACTATGTTACTTTTAGTACTTTGAAAGCATGATTGTAGGTTCACTCTTGAGAAGTAAAAACATGTTTAGCTAGGTGTTCATGTGTGTGCGTATGATTTGTGTTATTCTTCTCAAATTATTCTTATTGTAAAGACTATTGCTATGTAAGAAATTGACATTTTGTGAATTTACTTCCTAATTTTTGTGATGTACTTGGTGTGACCTACAATTTAGACTTTACTAGGAAGAAAACATGAGCATGCCTTTGTTTAAAAGTTGAGAATTTCTCATTTTAAGAAGGAATTTGACCTTTTACTTTGCTTAGGTATGAACTCATGATACATGTAAGTGTGTTGAGGAAAAGGAAATTCCTCCATGGACACCACTAAACATGGTATGGTTGAGTATGACCATCATGGAACTAGGTCTAACTAATGAAGATCTTTGTGGATTAAATTAACTCAAGTCTATGTGCATTGAAGTATGAGTGCCTAATTGTTGCTTGAATGTTGTTAAAATCTTCTTAAGTATGACATAAAGAATAGTTGCAAAATGATCTCTTAATGAATTGAAGTGTAATGACTATTTTATGATAGGAGAAGGATGTTTCTCCTATGAACATCATAAGAGCCTTTGTGATGCATTAAAGAGTGAGTGAATGGAAGTTTGCTTGCTTGTGTGCATTAAGTGATAAATTGATTTGAAGATGTGTTCCTTGTAAATTTGGTGCAGTAAATTCTATATTATGATGTCATAAATGTAATGAAATTCCCTATGATATATTGAAGCCCTTGTTGCAATTAGTGTCCTAAGTGTCATTCGGGGACGAATGTTCCCAAGTGGGGGATGTTGTAAGACCCCCAAAATGAGTTAGGGTTTATTGAGCCTAACATGTTCATATCCAGGTTCTAAGGTCCTAAAATGAATTTTAATATGGTATAGAACAAGTGTGTAATGTTTGAGGTGACTTGGAAGTCAAACATCAAAGGACGACCAAGACGTGCGACGACTAGTCACCTATGTATCTCATGTTTTATGCGTGTTGTATTTCATGATCGTATATAGTCTTAAAATGAGTTATAATTATATATATAGGACATATATGGAGTTTCTTGAAGTTTGTAGGTCAAAACGTCCATGAACGTCTAAGACATTTGAAAGTTAGCCCTTGATAAGTTCGAGAATGTCTTGATGGAGCCTAGTATGTTTGGACGTGCTTTATGTGTAAATTTCGGGTGAAAATTCCATGGAAGGTCCTTTACATGTAAATGTACAGATTTACAGTGGAAACGTCCGTGCACGAATTCTCCAGAGCCCCGCAATTCGGCCCACAAGAAGAACCCAAGGGCTGTCTAGACACTTCATTGGTAGTATCAATCGAGGAGCTCAGTGTATGTCCCGTTAGTTCATTGACGCCCCGTCGACGGGGAGGAATGGATGGACACTTATCCTGGGGAATTCATGACCACATTACAGCCTCAGACCCAATCGATGGAGGGAACAGAACAGCCCGTCGATGGACCAACACCCAGTCAATTAGGTCCGTCGATGCAGGCTGGTGCAACTCCTGCCTGCGCACTTCCCACATAAGGGGTGAACCGGAAATTCACCCCACGTCTTAAAATGACTCTAATTGATTTATTAACCTATTTTTGGGTGTATTTAAGGTAACAAACACGTGAACAACCCATTCCCAATCCCATGCTCACGAAATAAACCTTCCCTCCAAAACCAATTCTCTCTTGAAATCTCCATTGTTGTTGAATCTGAAGAATAGATTCTCATGGGTTATTCACAAATTTGTAGAGGTTTTAAACTATAAAAAGGTATGGTGATACTTCATCTCTAAGTAACCTTTCACTTGGAGAGGTATTCTCTTGTTTTCAAAGAATGTTTCATGATCAAAGTTCTTCTTCTTCAATCTAGCCATAGTTTCTTTCTAAAAACTTTTTAAATGGTTAAATAATTATGAATTTATGTTAATGTATTGGTTTGAACGTGATTTAATCCAATTGCATGATGAACCCATGTTCCTTCGTAAAATCGATTTAACCTTGGATGGGCTTTGTGATAATGGCTTGTTAATGGTTGAGTTTCGATTCTCTTACGTTGAATTATCTATATATACTGTTATTTACGTGAAATTATGATGAATTGATGATGAATGATCCATGTGGATCAATGTATGAAGATTTGAGCATGCTTAGTCTATTATCAATGTGATCACTGTAACATTGGTCCTTTATTGTATAAAAGTGGATTTCTATCATGTTAAGTTGGTTGTAGATACTATTTCAGGTTAATATAATGTTTGAAATTTGGATATGAAGCTCGTATGATCAATGTAAAGAAGGCTTATATGAATTGATCTAGGTTCTTCTAGTTTATGAAATAGTAACTTTTGATCTTGACGTTAGGTTGGTTGTCTTATATCTCGATTCCATGGTAATTGATTCATGATGGTGAATAGGTAAATTTTATGTTAGCCACTGCCTATAATAGGTTATAATGATGAATTATCTATTGGTATCCAATGTGGATTGATGATTGAAGACTTGATCCCGAATTTCTCTCTATTGTAATTCCATGATGTTCATTGTAATCTTTACTTCTTGGCAAATTGTAGTAGGATTTCGTCTAAGCCATGGTATCTTAAACTAATGTCTTTTTATATGTATTATTGATTAATTTTGAGCATGACTAATGGACAATCGAAGTGAGAAAGAATTGATAAGACATCAACTTCTCTTCACACTCTAAAAATTGATTGTGTTATGAACATAATGTGATCTCACTTTAGGGTAGATGAAGAATGATTTAGCTTTGTTTAATATGTTGTTATCTACTGCCCTAGGTTGGTTTTATTGGTATATTATGAAGTTTAATCATGCTAATCACATTATAGAATATTAGCAAGTGATTTATAACTCTATACCTTCTAGTGTATGTATTATGCCTTGTATTATTTTATAGTATGATCCTGTAGCGACTTGTACATGATTTCTTCTATGATTAAAGTACATTTAGATAATTCCATATACATGTATTATTTATGATAGGGTTTTTTGATCAATGTTGATCAAAAAGGGTTAATGAATTGGTAAGGTCTACTCTTTCTCCCTACTTTTCTATATTAATGTAGTTGATGAAGCCTTGTATGACAGTGTGTGGTACGGTCCACTTATGGTGGAGTTGTTTACTTTATTGTCATTGTATATTTTTTATCATGGCCTTGAAGACAAATTGATGCATGTATGAATGAGTGGTTATGATGATCACCTTATGTATAACTTGTGTCTAGCCTTCTACTTAGGTCGTGAATCTAGGTTATGTTACTATTGTTATGAGCATATAAATTTTTATGTTAAGATCATGTGTAGGTGATTAAATTAATGAATTAATAAGGATGGATGACCCCTAACCATGTACCCCTATGTGAATGTGTGAATATCTATGGATTAGGAGTCTTTAATGTAATGTGAAGATTGTCTTGCATCCTATGCTAAATGGTGTTGTGTAGTCTATGTTTTTTGTCCATTATGATCATAAGAGGCTGAATGCCTCAAGATGTTATGGATAGTCATTATGTGATCATGTTGACTAATGTACACACACTCACAAATTACGCATGCTTACAAGTAGTATAGGTCATGGTGTCTAAATGAAAGGTAGTTCTCATATTCACTACTGTGTAATACTATGCATGTTAAGATGATGTCTATGAAAGTATGATATGTGTTTCCTTAACTAGGATGACTTGATAGGTGTACTAGTATGGGCAAGGATATGGACTTTGCCTATGCATTGCACATGTGTATCTTGAAAGGATAGTTTGTAGTTTTGGGTTCTATATTTATGAATATGAATGTATGAACATGTGTGACGTAATATGTTATGTGAAAGGCTTGCTCACATATATGTATACACACACACACGAATAATGATCTAGTCAATAGAGGATCCTTGAAAGGAGTTCTGAAGTGTATCCTAAAGTAGAAAGAGCTAATACATATGTTATGTCCATATGAAAGTATTTCTCACATGATTTAGCTTTATGAACTCTCATCTATGAGCTATGAGCTAATCATATGAGGGTATGACTCTCCAAAGTCTATTTTTTATACAGAAATGATAATAAAGGCTTTTTCAAAAAAAGAGAACTTTGCATAGCACCGAGTTAACTTGAATAGAATTGTGTGTCTCTTTCCAATGTGGGAAGTAAGGTCTACAATAAATCTAATGAGGTGGATAACCAAAATGCCTCAATAGGTATAAATAGAGTTTCCATAAGTGAATAACCATAATGCCATATTTTGGCATAAAGAGGGTTTTCACATGTACCTCAAAGTTCCATAACTATGTTGGCCACATAGGATCTAGCAAGTGAATTCACTTAGTATGCTAGAATGTGTTAATTTTCTATCTTGGCTAGGTAATAACACCTTTCATTGTTGTAAGGCTAAAAAACACTAAATTTCACGTTTATGCATGGTCTTTGTGTCGGTTCAGGCTACAGTTACCCTAAAGTAAGATGGACAATGGAAGTAAATGACTAGGATCCTAACAAGATGACATAAGAGAGGTTACTAAGGATAGGTGGAAGTAAATAACCCATCTAGACATTGCACAAGTAGCTCCTTAGGAAGTCCTACAGAGGTGACCGAGTGGGTATGATTATGCTTAGGTCCATATGCATGACATTGTAGTATTGGTCTACTTGTAATGAAATTCATGGCATGAGACTATATGAAGTGGTCTTGATATATACGCATTATTATGGTCTTAATCACTATATGATGAAGGTCTTGCCTAGCTTGGATGAAGTTACCTTAACTTGTTATGTTGATGTATGAAGTGTTAAGGTTTCTGGTCTCATGAAGAGATTACTAAGTATGTGTGAGGTTATGGGGCTTCACATATACATTGCACAAGTAGGATAAGATTGTGGTCATGAACAAGGTCTTATGATGCTGTACATAAAAAGAAGTAAAAATATGTACAAATTGAAGTAGCTTATTGTAAAGCCAAAGGAATCTTGACTTAAATGTGTCTTTGATATATGATGCTTATATGGTGATATGTGTTGGATTATGTACATTATATGTATGTCTTCTTTTGGCCTTAATGTGATGCATAGCACCAAGGATCACTTGGCGGTTACTTGGGACGATAATGTCTAAAAAAAGATATTGTAAAGAAGGTAAATAACTTACTGTAATGTAAAAAGAACTCACTGTAAAGTGACATCAAAAATGACATAAATTCTGTAGGTGATATTAAATGATGTTTGGCTTTTGAATATTTCTATGTGAAGTATGTGAATGATATAGATGAAATTGTGTAAGGGTTTTATAAAGATTTACTCAAAAAGGCATGAAGTATGATTTCAAGAAAATGCCCTATTTAAATGAATGTTTTTGCATGGTTTCCATACTTAGTGCATTCTTGTACTAATATAATTCATCTCCAATTTTTACACAAAGTGTATATTATGGATTCTTAAATGATTTTTATACAATTCAGGAGCTTGATATGTGATTCCCAAGCTCAAGGAAAGGGGTCTTTAAGTTCCAAGGATTCCCTACTCATGTCTTACTGTAAAGTTTATTCAATATTGTATTGTTTTGTATTATGATGTAACCTTCTATCATATGATGTGCTAAGAAAGTTTTAAATTTTCTGCAAAATTTACAATGACAAATGCGGTGAATGATAACTATGGGCTTGTATAAGACCTTAGAGAGGTCAAGTATGTCATGAGACTTAGATCAAGTTCAAAATCTACTTCACAATCTAAGTCAATTACTGTAGAACTAGCATGGTAGGAGTACAATTGACTTAGATCAAGTTCATAATCTACTTCACAATCTAGGTTAATTACTAAAGAAATAGTATGGTAGGAGTACAATTCATCTCAATCTATTCATAAATTGGCACAATAACATCATAGGATAGTAATTCACACATTAAGGAAAACAATTATATCAATACTAGATAATTCGATTTAAGACCACAAGCTAGGGTTAAGGGGAAAAGGTCATATTCTACCAACTATACCAACGCATCAATAAGTAGTGCAATATAGTCATAATTCATCATAATATATTCAATACAATCAAAATAAACCATAAACAAATCAAATTGAAAAATCAAT
Source organism: Solanum pennellii (assembly GCF_001406875.1). Classification (NCBI taxonomy): domain Eukaryota; kingdom Viridiplantae; phylum Streptophyta; class Magnoliopsida; order Solanales; family Solanaceae; genus Solanum; species Solanum pennellii. The sequence continues at coordinate 28,733,895 of NC_028648.1, read as the reverse complement.
TTCGAGATTCGAAAGAAACTCATCTTTTGAAATTAATTTAAAGGAACCCTTTGAGGAAAAAAGTCCCAAAGGTGAAAGGAATCCCATAATTTGATATTTCATGAAGATTGATGGAGAAACTTTGGTATTTAGAATCCCTAGAACCCCTTTAATTTGACCTTCTATGGTTTTGTTCTACTTGGGAGAGAGAAAGAAGAGAGAAGGAGGATACTTTGGGTTGGGAAATAATAAGGGCTAAGGTTAGTTTAATTAGGTCTTTATATTTGTCACTAACCAACTTAAATATATCTCCTTAGAACCCTGACGAATTAACAAACAACCTAATTAATTAATTTAATTAAACTAAAAATGTGCAACAAAAAATCAATGGTCTCACACACGAGACCATTTTGTCGCCTCGTGTGTCAATCAACTGACCAGGGGACGAATCGTCCTGTTGGTCTGTCGTTTAGTCAAGAGACTTTTCAAATCTCAGCCTTGGTAAAAATCTAAGTGTCAATCGACGGAGGCAATCAATGCCCCGTCTATTGGACCACGTTCCATTGGTGGCAATAGTTAGTGGACACTACCTAGGGCAACTTTTGCCCCAACATGCAAGGGTCCTTCTTAAGGGCCCTGGGTTGGTCCTTGGGGAGTCTTACAAAGAATTTTCAACTATGAATTAACAATAATACATTTAGACACCCTTCCACCAAATTTCATTATTTTAAGACTCCTAAAACATGGTAAAAAAGGCTAAGACAAACTATCACCCCATTGAACTAGTTTCCGAACGTCATAGATGTTCCTTGATGTTTTGATTCCTAAACTTCGTAAATTATATATATTTATTATTTATAAACTTAAAATAGTGTCTAAGAAATTTGACACCTATGTTAGGCTCTTGACCACGTCGTAGACTTTCAGAGTATTACATTATGCCCCCTCAGGAACATTCGTCCCTGAATGACACTAAAATACTTTTGAAAGGAAGGAATAGACTCAAGACTAGAAGCCCAACCAACAACATATCAAAACATTAGTCACAATCAAAACCAACATAACTTCATGGCCCTTTTCACAATGCAATTCAAAACATCATTTTCAACTTTAACATCAACTCATATGACATCAACATTCATTTCATGCTTATTTATTATGTCAAAGCTTTCTTCAACACTTTTCAACATGTTCAACACAATTCATGAACGAAACACATACTAAGAATACACCATATAAGCCCAAAATAAGATAGATCAAAGTTGACAATTTTCAAGTTAAATAGGCAAATTTCACCGTAATGTTACTCTAAAATGAACATTTTTGCAACACCTCACCAAATATCAAAGCAACTTCAATTTTAGTAATTATTTTCATTATAATGAGGAATAGCTAACCTATGTTATGTAATAGATAAGAGTAACGGTACTTCATTTTTGCCTCGGCCTCCCATGTTGCACCCTGAACTAGGTGAATCTTCCATAACACCTTTATGGAGGCCACCTCCTTGTTCCTTAACTCTTTCACCCATCTCTCAAGGATTTTAACTAGAACCTCCTCATAAGAGAGGTTCTCTTGCACACCAAGACCCTCAATAGGAAAAATGGAATCGGGATCACCGATACACTTCTTAAGCATAGAAACATGGAAAACTTATGAACCGAAGTCAATTCACTAGGCAACCTCAATTAATATGCCACCTTACCAATATTTTGCAAGATTTCATAAGGACCCACATTCTTGTCAAATCACACCACCCTTTTCATAGGTGAAATTTTTAGGTGCACTTTATCACATTTTTTAAACTCTAATTCCATTCTCCTACGGTGGGAATAAGACTTTTGCCGGGTATAGGCTGTTTTATAGCGATTCCTTACGATATGAAACTTCTCCAAAGTCTTATAGATCAAATTGGGACCTAAAAGTGTAGACTCACCCACTTCAAACCATACAATAGAAGATCGACACCTCCTACCATAGAAGGCTTTATAAGGAGACATGGAATAGATGAATGGTAGCTATTGTTGTAAGCAACTCAACCAAAGGCAAGTGCCTATCCCAGTTTCCCTCGAAATCAATTATACAATCTCTAAGCATACTCTCAAGGGTTTGAATAGTTTATTCTCTTTACCATCAGTTTGAGGATAAAAAGAGATGCTTACCTTCACGTTGGTACCAAACCCGTTTTGGAGTAACTTCCAAAACCTATATGTGAATTGTGAACCTTATCTGATATGATGGATAACGGAATACCATGGCGACACACAATCTCATCTATGAAGATACTTGCATAATCCTCCGCCGAGTAAGTAGACCTAACGAGAATAAAATGAGTGGATTTGTTCAACATACCCACAATCACCCATATGGAGTCATATTGATTTTGTGCCAGAGGAAAACCTACCACAACATCCATATTGATGTCTTCCCACTTATAAGTAGGAACTTTGATTTCTTGGAGTAAACAATCCAACTTTTGGTGTTTGGCATTCACTTGTTGGCAATTTGGACACTTTGTAACAAATTCCGCTATGTCCTACATCAAACCTTCCCATCAAAACACTTCTCTAAGGTCATGTAAATCTTTGTCGAACCTGGATGAATAGAGTAACGCGACCCATGAGCTTCCTCAAGAATCCGGTTACTCAAACCATCTACATTGGGAACACACAACCTTCATTGATACCTCAAGACACCATTCCTCCTGAACGAGAGTGACTCATTAATCTTACCAAGAACCGATACCTTCAACTCTATCAATGGTTGATCAAGGCGTTGCTTACATTTCACCTCAACCACCAAAGATGACTCGGAGTAATGATGGACCATAAAACTACGATTCGGAGAATCTTCTAATCTAGCACCAAATCTAGCGAATCTATGAACATCTTTCACTAGGTCTTTCTTGGCTTCTTCTACATGAGAAACACTACCCATGGTCATAGGACTTAGAGAATCCACAACCACGTTGGCCTTGGGGGTGAAAGAGAACATTCATGTCGTAATCGTTCAACAATTCCAACCACCTTCTTTGTCGAAGATTCAACTCCTTATGAGTGAACATATTGAAGACTCTTGTGGTTGGTATACACATCCATATGGACACAATAAACTAATGCCTCCATATTGTCAAGGCAAATACCACGGCTGCTAACTCAAGATCTTGAGTTGGATAATTTCTCTCATGCATCTTAAGTTGCTAGAGGCATAGGCTATTACTTTCCCATGTTGCATAAGAACACACCCTAAACCCACTCGGGACTTCATCAAAATACACAATGAAGCCCTTGGTACCCTCCGATATAGACAACACCGGAGCAGAATAAGCCTTTTTTTAAAGATCTTGAAGCTTCTTGCACATGCCTTCGAACACTTAAATTTCATTCTTTTTTTTATCAAAGTAGTCAAGGGAGATGAAAGGGTGCGAAGCCATCCACAAGCCTCCGATAATAACATGATTGACCAAGAAATTCCAAATGTCGGTTGGTGTCAAAAGTCTAGGCCAATTTTTCACCGCCTCGGTTTTCCTTGGATCAACCTCAACCCCCTCACTAGAGTGTATATGACCAACAAATGCCACCAACCTCAACCAAAACTCACATTTGCTATACTTGGAAAATAATTAGTTCTCCTTAAGAAATTGTAACACCACCCCTCAAATGGTCCATGTGTTCACCCTCATTTTTCGAATATACCAAGATGTAATCAATGAAGAAATGACAAATTAATCTACATAACTCCGAAACACCCTATTCATGAGAACCATAAATACCGCTAGGGCTGTAGTGAGACCACAAGACATTACTACGAACTCATAGTGACCGTATCTAATCCAAAATTCCATTTTGGTATATCCTCACCACTCACCCTAAGTTGGTGATACCCCTATCTCGAGTAAATCTTAGAAAAGTAGCTTGACCTTTGGAGTAGAACAAACGATTCATCAAAATGTGAGAGAGGATACTTGTTCTTAATAATGACTTTATTGAGTTGGTTATAATCGATGCACATTCTAAGATACCCATCCTTCTTCTTTACAAACAAAACCCCATTACCCTATGGAGAAATACTAGGCTAATGAAGCATTTGTCTAGTAAATCATTGAGTTGAGCCTTAAAATCTTTCAAATTGGCCGCAGCAATCAAATAAGGACGAATTGAAATGGGGTTTGTATCCTGTAGCAGTTCAATACAAAAATCAATTCCGATTCATGAGGGATTCTGCGCAGATCATTAGGAAACACTTTCGGAAGTTTCCTTACTATGGGAACTAACTCAATGGGAGGATTTTTGGATTCTAAATCTTTAACTCATACTACATGATATATCCACCCCTTTGAGATTATTTTACAATCCTTAAGACAAAAGATGATACGACGACTAGAGAATTTCCCCCATTCAACTCTAAAACGGGTTCATTTGGAAAATTGAACTTGCCAATTCTAGTTCTACAATCAATAGAAGCAAAATTATCATGCAACCAATACATCCCCAAGATGACATCAAAGTCGACCATATAAAGTTCTACCAATCTACATGAAAAACTCTATTGGGCAACATTATAGGAAAATTTCTATATACCCTCTTTACAACAACCGACTTACTTACCGGGGTAGTTAACATGAAAGGTTCATTTAGAAAATCGAGAAAAATATCAAACTTTCTTTCTATCAAGTGAGTATTAAAAGATAGTTGTAGAACCTGGATCATGTAAAGCATATACATCAATAGAGAAGACTTGTAACATACCGGTCACCACATCGGGAGAACACATTTTTTCACCCCTTGAGCGAAGTGCGTTAAAGCAATTATTCTTTGGAGGATCCACTTTAGAACCCCTAGCTTGATCTTGCCTACTACCTTTGTCATGTACCTTTACATTTGGGAAAACCCCAACCTTGTGACCACTCTTTCTACACCCAAAGCAATCCGTCCCAACAAGTCAATAACCATAATGCTTCTTGCCACACTTTCCACATGTCGAATTCTTGTTTGGTGAGCTAGTACCTCTTCTCTTTTGATATTTAGGGTTAGATACCCTATCATCACGAGCCTTGGTATATTTGGTAGGAACTTGATTAGAAGACTTCTTCTTAAATCTAGGATTGTCTTGGATATCAAGACTACTCTTTGAAGAACCACCATCAAAAGACCTTTCCATCTTGGCATCTCTACTCTTTCTATTACCCTTGTCTCTTCCACTTGTTGAGCATGAACCATGATACGAGAAATGTTCATATTGTCATGTTGCATAGACAAATGACATTATTCTTGCATGTCATCTGACACTCCCGTCACAAAGCGACTCATTTCACCTCTAGGATACGAAACCAAAAAAGGAGCATACTTTGAAAATTTAGTGAATTTCAATGAGTATTCAAGTATTTCCATACCTCATTGATGAAGGTTGATGAACTCCACCACTTTGGATTCCCTCTTCTCCCTAGGAAAGAACTTATCAAGAAAATCCTTCTTGAAAATCTTCCAAGTCACTAGTCCATCTTTTAAGGGCCTATCCTCTCTCCATTGGACGTACCAAGTTTGGGCCACATCTTTTAGTTGAAAAGTTGCTAACTTGTCCTTCTCACTAGTAGTCAACCCCATATCATAGAAGATCTTTTAGGTTTCATCAATGAACTCTTGGGGGTCTTCCTCAACCGTGGACCCATAGAAAGTAGGGGATTAATCCTAGTGAAATCCCTCAAACGGGAGGCCATAGTACCAATATGTTGGTTTGCTCGGGGAACAACCTCCCTGTTAGCTTGGGCCGTCATGGATTTAGCTTGAATAGTAAAGCCTTGTGCTTGAGTAGTAATGGCTTGTCCAATTTAAGAATGTCATCCCTAATGTTACCATCCATGAAAGGAGGAGGATTAACCTGAGCTGGTCATCAATAGAAACATCATCAAGAGGTGGGACTTGATTTCCTCGACGAGGAGCTCCCGCATTGGCAATCTCTTTATCAAGTCTACGAGCGGCTGTGCTGCTAGTATTCAAGGCCATTAGTCACAATTAATTTATTAGATGCTAAGGGCATATAGAGTCAAGACTCTAGAGACACGATATTGAATTTCATAGAAAGGCTAAGCATCTTATAGTTCCCTATTCATAAGTGTCACGTGCTTCACAATTATGAATAAGAATTTACATAGACATTGTTAAGTGAGACATCCACTCTAAAGATATTCAACCTCATGTTCTAATACCATGTTTTTCACATACGGGGAGAACCCCTTAGACCAAACCGGCGTCATCATCCTCTTTCATGACTAAGACTAGCCTCTTCGCTTACATTATTACATTCATAAGTCAAAAATACGGAAAATTTAAAACTTTCTATATCTATCCTGAGGTTTACATAGAACTCTTGCATACACATAATATATAGTCATATCGAACATACATAGACCCTTTGTATAGGAAGATTACATAGTCTTCAACTTTTTTTGCACATAGATATATAAGATATAACATATATCTCATCTCATAACCATCTAAAATAAGAATATATCAATAGGGCATATCCCATACATCAATGTAATTATGCCACATATAGGTTATACAATGTGTAGTACTCAAATGAAAAGGAAATAATTAGAAGTCTTATAACTAGAACAACATCAAAAGCATGATAATGGCATTGTCCTCGGGAAGTAAGGACCTACCCAACTTGGATAGTGAGAATTCCATGTCTTCCTTAAAAGTCGCCTCAAAAGCCTTTCAACGATCGGAACCTAAAATATTGGGGAAAAAGGGAGAAAATGGGGTTAGTACACCACTTGTAGTAAGTATGAGAGCATATGCACACACATCATAAAATCATGCTAGAAAAGGATATTTAATTAAAGTACAAAATTTATTTTGAAATACATTATGCACATTCAAGAAGACAATACCAATCAATAAGACGTATTCATAAAGTCAAGATCATATACATCACAAGACAAACAATACTAAGTCTAGTCAAGACAATATGCATATCACATAATTGAGCACAGAATCAAGACAATTCTACCACAAAGCTATAACATCAACAAGCATGGCTAAGAGTTCAGTACATCATAAAAAAAGGAAGAGAATTACTCATGAACCTTCATTAAGTCAACTAGTGCAACTAACCATGCAAAGCCCCATAACCTTAGTCAATCAAGTAAACCCAACGACAACCATAACCAATATTCAATTTCACATACTATATCATTAAGAGTACATATCATCATATTTTAACCATGGTGACAAAACACATGTTCATAAGTGAAACCAATCATCATATAGTATCATCAATGTGCAAGATCATCATATACATAGAATGAACCAATATAAGCATATACAGATATAAAAACATCCTCATAAGACTTCCCTCAAGCCTAACTAGTGCAATGTTTAGGTAGAGTCACATACCCCTACCTAGACTAAGTTAAACCCATTAGGTGATCCTAGTTAGAGTTCATTCCTTTAGTTTATTATACATTTTGGGAACATCTTGCCTTAACAGACATAGAGCAAATGAGCTAATGTAGAATCCGGTGTATAGAATTCTACACCTAAGGAAGGTGGACTACTTGTCAAGGTAGTACGAAAACATGAACATATCAACTAAGTGGATCCACTAACTAGTATTTTTATGGAGGAAACATAGTTCAAGAACTAGGAGATATAGTTGGGACCCTCTTTATGCTACATGCATTATAGTCCCCAATCTCATGATTACATTAGTGATCCTACCTTCCTTATGTGGAAAGGGACACTCCTCACACCAATTTACTCGCTGCTAAGCTAGAGTCCCTTTTGAAATTTCTTTAATGTCTTTATTAATTATCATAACTTAATGTAGGTTATAGGATCTATCCCTTGTATAATTATCATCATCATAGCTCAATAAGAAATGCATGAGTATTGTCCTTTCATTGTAATTCATATAAGTGAGGTTAGTACATTTACATGGTCACATTATAATAAGGCACATTGGTAAGTCATCACCATCCTGATAGCATTTACATCTTAGCAACTAACACACAAACCATAGTCAAGACATTTCAATTCCACATCATACCAACCCTATCAATCTTAATATAAGGTATACCTCAATACAACATCATTACTTAATCACAAGTAACCACAATTGAAGTAAAGAATAGAGTTCTTAAGACGTACCTAATATCATTCACAATGCCATCATCAAGGTCGTACCATAAACCTCAACTCAACCCAATAAGGTTGTAATATCATAACACAACAGTAACAAAAATTATGACAAATCCAATGCATAATTATACAACAAATCATCACTAGTTCATAGCCTAGAATTAGAGACTAAGATCAACTTCATAATCTACTTTACAATCTTGGTCAATTACTCACGAATTATTATGGTTGTACTACAATTCATCTCAATGTATTCATAAACTGGCAAAATGACATCATAACATAGTAATTCAAACATTAACAAAGACAATTACATCAATACAAGATAATTCAATTCAAGACCACAACCTAGGGTTAAGGGGAAAAGGTCATCATCAACAAACTAGACCAATCCATAAATAATTAGTGTAAGATAGTCATAATTAATCATAATATAATCAATACAATTAAAATAAATCATAAAGATATCAAATTGAAAGATCAATTTCGAGATTGGAAAAGACCCACATGAAAACTCATCTTTTGAAATCAATTTGGAGGAAGCATTTGGAGAAAGAAGTTCTAAAGTTGAAAGGAATCTCAAACCTTGGTATTTGATGAAGATTGTTGGAGAAAATTTTGTCTTTATCAGCCGTAAAACCCCTTTAATTTGACATTCGATGATGTTCTTTTACTTGGGAGAGAGAGAATATAGAAGGAGGAGAATTTGGGTTTGGGAATTATGAGGGCTTAGGTTAGTTTAATTAGCTTAGTGTATTTATATAGGATTAGTCCACATAATTAGACCTCCCTAAAACCTTAAATAATTAACTAACCACCTAATTGATTAATTTAACTAAATTAAAAATGTGCGGCAAAAAATCAATGGTCTCACAGACGAGACCACGTTGACGCCTCGTGTGTCAATCGACAGACCAAGGGCCCAATCGTCCTCTTGGTCTGTCATTTAGTTCACAGACTTTTGAAATCTCAGACTTCTCTAAAAATTTAACTGCCCATTGACGGACAGAATCGACGCCCTGTCAATTGGGCCACGTTCCTTTGGTGGCAATCGTTGGTGGGGACACTGCCTTGGTAGATTTTGGCCCAAGTTACAAGTGTCCTCCTCAAGGGCCCTTGGGGTCCTTGGGGAGTGGTACCGGGACTCTTTGACTATAAAATTAACTCTAATACAGGTTAGACACCGTCAACCAAATTTCATCATTTTCCTACTCATAAAATTTAGTCAAATAGGCTAAGACACACTATCACACCATTGAACTAGTTTCCGGACGTCATCTAAGTTCCTTGACATTTTGATTCCTAAACTTCCTAAATGACATATATTAATTATTTATGACCTTAAAACAGTGTCTAAACCTTTCTACACCTATGTTAGTCTCTAGAAAACGTCTTAGACTTTTGGAGTATTACACCTATCTTGAATGTTGTGGATTTCCTTTGGTTGGTAGGCTTAGAGGAATGATGATGGTTGAGTTAAGTTTCTCTTAAATGGGTTTAGTGTATGTGGGGGATGATGATGAGATTATTAAGATTGTATATATTTCTATCTTTTCCTTCTATTCTTACTTGAGCTTGAAACTAAAGAGTATGTAATAGCTTGTTCATGATAGGAGTCGTGAGTTGCATGTTCTCCATATGTTATGTATGTCTTAAATAAAATTATTTTATTCATGATTTGAAGGTTCTAAATTGCATGAAAAAGGATATTGATCAAATTCATATTTTCTCATGTATATTGTGCATCGTGATGTGTTAGTGGTGCATTTTCACTTTAATGAAATATTAGAAGGAGTATACATAATGTATCTTTTATGTTGGTGTTTCAAAGCAACTAATGATAAATGGAGTTTCGTTAAAATGAAAAACCGTGAGTCTCTTAAAAATAATGTGAATTTTATGGTTTGGGAAGTATGATTGTAGGATCACTCTTTAAAAGTGAAGGCATGCCTTTTTGTGTTCCTATAAATTGTAAGGATTTCCCTTAATAATGCATGATTATGAGAGCTAGTGGTATGACAGGAACTGAAACTATTTGAAATGACTTCCTACTGTTGTAATGTTTGTGGTGTGTTTTACCATGTTGACTTCATTAGGAAGAAAGTATGAGCATGTTTTGGATTAAAAAATGAGAATTTCTCATTCAAAATTAATTGACCTTTATGCATTGCTTGTGTATTAACTCATGAAGTCATGTAAGTTTGTTGAGGATAAGTACATTCCTTGTTAAACATAACTAAGCATGGTATGGTTGAGTATGACCCTCATGGAATTATGTCTAAATGATAAAGATCTTTCTTGATCCACTTGACTCAAGTTTATGTGCGTTGAAGTTTGAGTGCTTTTTTACATCCTGAGTGATGTTGAACTTTCCTATATATGACTAAAAGGTTGTTGCATAATGAGCTCTTAATGAATTAAAACGTAAATACCTATTGTGATTAAGAGAAGAATGTTCCTCCTATGAACATGACAAGAGCCATGTATTTGATGCATTTTCAAAGTGATTATGTAAAGGTTTTGCTTGTTTGTGTTGTTTTGAGTGCTAAATGGTTTGAGGTTGTTCTCCTTGTAAGTATGGTGCATCTAATTTGATGTGATGATGTTCTGAATATTGTGAGATGCTCTATGGGTAATTGAAGTCTTTATTGTGATTAAAGTGTTCCAAGTGTCATTCAACGACGAATGTTCCCAAGTGGGGAATATTGTAAGGACCCTCAGAATTAATTAAGTTGCTTAGAGACTCAAATGTGTCTAAAAAGGTTTAAAATATGTTAATCCAGTGATTTACATTATTCATGATTAATTTGAAGTCATTTGGAGGTCAAACGTCCAAAAACGTCCGATGACGTTTCAAAGTTAGCATTGAGACGTGCATGTGTGTCTTGGTGTGTCTTGACATTTATTATGTGTTTGTTTTTGGTTAAAATTATATGGAAGTCTTTAAAATGTAATGAGTATATTTACATTGGAAACGTCCGAGTACGACTACCCAAGGGCCCCACAAAAGGCCCTCAAGGAGGACCTCAAACACTGTAGTGCCAAACGACGCCCCTTCAAAGCACCTATTCTTCGTGATACTTAGATTTGGAGCTGAAGCCCCCAAATGATAATCCTCTGACCAAAACGACGGTTGCCAATACTGCCCGTCGATAGGTCTATCGAGCGTCGATGCAGTGTGCAACAAGCTACCAGCTGCACTGCCTTAATAAGGGGTTAATGGGAAATTCACCCGATGTTCTTACCTAATCCTGGAGGTTAATTCATGTGATTTTGGGTATATTAAGTTGTTTTATATAATGATAACCAATTCCCAAATTCATTGTTTAAATTAGACCTTTCCTGCTCCAAAAGAAACCTCTCTAGAAACCTCCATTGTAGATAAAGCTCACGATTAACTTGGAGCATGGATTCTCATGGATTATTCATCATATTTTCTTGGTCCTATCCTAAAGTAAGATATGGTGATCCTTCATCCTCAGTCAACCTTTCTTACAAGGAGTCCTTTCCCATTTTCACGATAAATTCATGATCAAACCTCCAATCTTCCAATCTAGCCATGGGTTCTTTCTCAAAATGTTTTTAAAAGCGTTTTTATGATGAATTGATGTTAATGTACTGATTTTACAGCGAATTACAATACAATTTCGTGATGAACCCATGTTCCCTCAAATTCTCAAATTAGCCTATGTTATGGGCATTGTGATCTTTATTGTGTGTTAAGTGAGTTCTGATTCTATTATGTTGAATAAACTATTGCTACTGTTTTACACTCAAATTAATGGTGAATTTTTTATAAGTGATCCACGTGTATTAAGGCTTGCAGAGTTGGTGAGGATTGACTTAATGTTCATCTATCTTCTATTGACTGTTAGTGTAGAGCATTTGTATGATCTCGATTCTAGGGAACTCAAACTATGATTTCATTTTTATTATGATGTATTTAGGTACTGACCCATATTGTATTATTGATTAATTATGAGTCCTGATCATTGATGATCAATGAAAGGGAGATTTGGTAAGGATTGATTTATGTTCTTCTATCCTCTATAGATTTATTATGAAATGTACCTAATGTGATCTTAACTCTAGGATAGATGAATCATGATTTCGTTTATGTTAAGATACATGTATATAATTCCCTATACTTGAATTGTATATTAAATACGAGTATTGATCAATGGTGATAAATGTTGATGAATTGATGAGATCGCCTACTTTCTCTACTTTTCTATAGAATTGTTATATGATTGGCCTTGAAGGGCTTTGTGTGGTATGGTTCACTTATAGTGGAGGTGTTTACTTCTTGTTAATGTATATTTTGTTGATCATGGCCTTGAAGGAAACTTGATGATATAGGAGTTAGTTGTCATGATGATCACACTATGTGAAGATTATGCCTAGTTTCTATTCTAGTCTATGATCTAGGTTGTGTTGTTAATGTTATGAGTATGAGGGTGTCTATATTAGACATGGTATATACGCTTCCAATGATGAAATATAAAATGTGAATGACCCCTTACCTATGTACCCCTATATGAAGGTGTGATAAGCCAAGGTGAGGAGTCTTGGATGCAATGTGAAAGTGTCTTGTCTCCTATGCTATTGTGTGATGTGTGGTCTATGATTAGAAGTGTATTGTGGTCCTAAGAGGGTGGCTGCCACAATATGTTTGTTATAGCCATTATATGATCATGTTGACCAATGTAAACAAACTTACACCTCATGCATACTTACAAGTAGTATAGGTAAATGGTGCCTAATAAAAGGGTATTCTCATATGCACGAAGGTCTACTACTATGCATGTAATGTGTATCTTCATGAAGTATGTTATTTATTCCCTAACTAGGATAACTTGATAGGTGTACTAGTATGGAAAAGGGCATGGGACCTTCTCTACGCATTGCACATGTGTTCCTTGATAGGATAGTTCCTAGGTTTGTGATTTATGTACATGAATATGAATGCATCAATATGTTATGAATATGACTTGTATGCTATGATGTATAGTATATGCTATGATGAAGCATGAATATGCATATTGTCTAAATGTGTTTATATGAAAGGATTGCTCATGTAGTTACACTTATACACTTATGCATCAACGAAATGAATTATGAACATGTGTGGTCTAAGGGTGTTTATATGAAAGGTTTTCTCACATATATGTATGCACACAGACACATGAAACATGTGTAATATGCATGTATGATTATCTAGTCAATGGAGGGGCTTCTGAAAGGTGTTATCAAGGGTATCCTAAACCAGATGGTGCTTGAATATTGTGACGATCCTCAAGTGCACGCTACAAGTTAGAGCATCCTTGTGTAGACACATGGCTAATGAGACTTCAAGAAGTCTAATAAAATCCACTTGTATCATTCATTGCATAGTAAACTGTCGAAAATGAATTAAGAATTTAAAACTTTCTTCAGACACAAAGAACTCTTTCCATAATCAATACGCAAGCGGTGACATTAATTTAAAACGTTAAACCTTTACAACATCTCATAGAACCATCTAAACTTTGGAGTATACAAAACTTGGTACTAAGTCCATACAAGACATAAAATAAAGACTATGACATAAAGGAACATGTGGATATCGTCCTCAAATCAATGAGGACACACCAATACTTCATCTTCAATCCTTAGAAGCCAATCAATCCTCCATGGCATATCAACTCTATCAATTTCCTACACTTTAGTCAAAAAGAGAAAAGAAGGGTTAGCACATTAGATACACTAAGTATGGAAGCCAAGCAAAAACCATGAAAAATGGACATTTAGTAAATGACATACTTTTCATGAATTTTTGATTAAAAATTCATACTACAAGAATAAAACAACATTTAACATCTTAGGAACACATAAGAAATCAATTATAACATTATTCTAAGTTTTAGGAAAATATTAGAGTCAGTTATATCACTGTATAGTGAATGTTACATTTAAAAAATTTAAGACGAGCTTTAATGCCTAACATAGGTGTCATGGGGTTTCAAACTGTTTTAAAGGATTATTTTACTGAATATCGGTCATTTAAGAAGTTTAGGAACCAAAACGTCGAAGAACTCCATGACTTTCGAAAACTAGTTTTAAGGGGTACTAGCGTGCCTTAGCCTATTTGTCTAGATTTTAGGAGTCGGATATTCATAAAACTAGGTGGAAGAGTATATAACTTGTGTTTAATTTTAATTTTGGTCGAAACATGTACCAACCAAGGTCACTCGAGGAGGACCCTTGCACGTTGGTACAAACACTGCCCAGTCAGTCGGTAACCACGAGACACAGTCGACAATGCGTGTGTGGATCAACATAACGTCCTAGCCAACCAACGACCAACACTCAGACTTTTTGTCTAAGAACCCCAATTGCATAGTCTTTGACAAGAGCGACGGGTGTGCAACACAGAAGGGCTCAGTGACCTTCGACTCACAGACAGACCGTCGATCGGGATCTCCTCAATGAGTGTCGAGTTTTCGTACACATTTTTAAGTTATTTTAATTTAATAATTTAGAGGTTTAGGTGTTTAATTAGTATTTTAAGAGAATCTAATAAAGTTAATTAAGCCCCAATATAAATACCCCCAACCCTCATTATGCTAAACACACCTCACAAAATAAACTCTCTTCCTTTTCTCTTCTTTCTCTCTCTATTGGAAGATACCATTGAAGACAAGCAAGGGGGAGGTTTTGAGGGCTGTAAAGGTACTATATCATCATCAAATCTTCATCAAACTTTGAGGTATGAGATCGAATTCACCTTTGGGGCTTCTTTCCTCAAAGGGCTCCTTAAAAGTATTTCTACAAGTTGGGTTTTCAAGTGGGTTTCAATCAATTACGAATTTGATGTTATGAACTGAGTTGTTTATAGTTTATTTTAGATGTAATGACTAGATTAAAATGTATTTTAATTTTATTACGATAATTTTTGGTGGTTTGATCTAAATTGAAGAGCATGATCCTTAACCCTTAACCCTAGGTTTGATCTTGATGTGAATTGGGTTGTGATTGATTCAATTGACTTGGTTATTGGTTAAACCACTATAAGATGATGTTGTTACACTAATCATGAGAAAATTAAGATGAATTGTTGTCTTTTATACTAGTTCTTGACAAACATCTATGTTATAAGAATTGACCTAAGTATCTTGTTTTTTTGCTTTGATATAGTATTGAATTATGGTGTAGTGATTCTTCTAGCATTGTTATCATGTTGATTATTGAATTATATGTGGTACATATAAATTTGATTAAATTGAGGGCTTATGGTAAAGCCCAAATGATGAACTATGAAGGAGACTTGGTATGTCTTATGATCTCTATCTTTACTTCCAATTGTGCTTAGTTGTGTTAAGACATGAATTTATATTGGAGTAAGCCTTGTATTAGGATTGATAGGATGGAATGATGTTTAATTGCAATTTCTTGACTATGTGGTGAGGTTTATTAAGGTGTATGTATTATACGGATGGTGATGACTATCAATGTGCATTATTATGATATGAAATGCTAATGTGCTATCCTGATATATACGAATTGTAATGAAATGACTTATACTCAAAATTCTTATTGAGCTATTGATGATGACGATTATAAAAGGGTTAGACCCTATTACCTAAACTAAGATATGATTGATAATGAAAGGGTTAAAGACATTTCAAAAAGAGATCTAGCTTAACACCGAGTGAACTAGATTGAGGCGTGTCCCTTCTCACAAAGGGAAGGTAGGAGCACTAAAGTAGTCTTGAGATTGGCGACTACAATGCGTGGAGCATAAATAGGGTCCCAGTTATATCTCCTATTTCTTATATGATGTTGCCCCCATAGGAATACTAGATAGTGTATCCACATAGTTACTATGTTTTATATTTTTGTACTACTTTCGCAAGTAGTTCTCCTTCCTTAGTTGTGGGGTTTTATGACACCGGATTCCGTACTAGCTCATGTCGTCTATGTCTGTTAGAGAAATATTTTACCAAAAGGCAAAAAAAATTAAAGGATTGAAAACTAACTACGACAACCTAAGGGGTCTAGCTTGGTCTAGGTAGGGGTATGAGACTCTACCTAATCATTGCACTAGGTAGCCTTTATGGGAATCTTAGGAGGACGTTTTTATATATGTCTATGCTTATGATAATTTACGATATGTATATAAAGAATTTGAACATTATTAGTATTATATGTTGACTAGTTCATTTATGAGTACATGTTGGTTTATATTCTTGAAGTAAGATGAAATGTACATGCAATGTCATGTTATATGAAGTACGGTGTCTGTTATGATTCTTGTTTGGTTACATGATTGAATAAGGTTATAGGGATTTGCTTGGTCATCGCCCTTGTTTAATTGATAGGGGTTAATGGCTAATTGTCTTGCTTTGTTATAATGAAATGTATTCATTAGTCATGCATGTGATGTCATTCCATGATGATAGGGTTGTAGTAGATTATAGGTTCAAGTAAGATGATATGCATATTACTTGTTTGACTGAATACACATGTTTTGTTACTTGGTATGACTTGTTTGACTATGCATAAAACATTAAAGGGTAAAATAGCATGGTTTACCTAAATGTTCCTTTTTAACATATTTGAACTTATATGTGCATACGGGCTAATACTTAGTACAAGTGGCGTACTAACCCAATTTTCTCCCTTTTTTCCAAACATATTAGGTTTCGGTTATTTGAGGTGCATTCGAGACGACTTGAAGAAAAATTGGCTATTCTCTATCATCCAAGTGGGTAGGTCCTCACTTTCCGAGGGGAATGTAGATATCTTTCTTATGAAGTTCCTTTTCTTTTCTAAGACTCAAATGTTCATTCCACTTTTATTTGAGTACAAGTTGTATAAGCCTATATCTGGCTTCTTTACATTGATGTAGGGCTATAGGCAAATTTCTATGATCTTCTACAAAGTATTAGATGAGACAATCTTTAAGACTATTTCCTATCTTATAAACGTATATGCAATAAAAGTAGAAGCCTATGTAACCTTACTTTAAGAAGGGTCTATGAATACTCGATATATATATAATTATGTGTGTGTAGAGATCTATGTAAACCTTCAAGTAGAGATATTAAAAGTATAAAATTTTCCGCTAAATTCAACTTATGAATGTGATGATGTAAACTAAGAGGCAAGTCATAGTCTTCAAAGAGGAAAACAACACTGGTTACGTCTAGGGGGTAAACTAATATGTGAAAAACTTGGTATCAGAGCATGAGGTTGAATTATCATAGAGTTGATATCTCTCCTTACCACGTCTATGTGAGTTCGTGTTCATAATTGTGAAGCGCACCATACCTTTTTGACGGGAATCTACATGATGCCTATGAAATTTCTCATCTTCTAGAAAATCTTGTATCATGCCATTAGAGTATACTTGTGGTGTCCTTTTGCATCTAATCCTATTGTTGTGATTATAGGAAGAACGAACAATTGAAGGAATGCGGCACGAAGACTTGCAGAGGAAATTGCCAATACGAGAGCTCCTCATTGTGGTGAACAAGTTCCTCCACTTGAAGAAGATTCTAATACGGAACAAGCTCTAGTCAATCCTCCACCCTTGACGGATCAAGACATAATGGCTTTCCTAATCCAATTGGCTCAAGACACCACTGTTCAAGCCCAAGCTATGACGTCCGAGGCCTACTGGGAGGCTGTACCCCATCCACACCAACAAGTCACTAAGATCGCTTCCCGTCTAAGGGACTTCACTTGAATGAACCCTCCTACCTTTTACGGGTCTAAGGTTGAGGAAGACCTCAAATAATTCATCGATGAAGTCTATAAGATATTTTTGGCAATGGTGTTGTCCACAACTGAAAAGGCCGAGTTTACCACTTATCAACTCAAGGACGTGTCTCAAGCATGCTTTATGAAATGGAAAGATAATAGGCCATTGAGAGGTGGTCCTTTGACTTGGGAGTCTTCAAGAAAGCTTTTTTATATCTGTTCTTTCCTAGGGAGAATGAGGGAGGCTAAAGTAGTTGAGTTCATTAACCTTTGCCAAAGAGGTATGAGTGTTCATGAATACTCTTTGAAATTCACTAACTTTTCAAAATATGCTCCTTATTTGGTTTCCAATCCTAGAGATGAAATGAGCCACTTTGTAACGGGGATGTTGGATGATTTGCAAGTGGACTGTCATTCGGATATGTTACATAACAACATAGACATATCCAATGTTATGGTGCAAGCCAATCATGTGAAAGAGACAAGGGTTAGGAGAATAGTAAGAATGCTAAGACGGCAAGATCTTTTGATGTAGGTTCTTCAAAGAATAGGCTTGAGATACAAGACAAGCCTACGTTTAAGAAGCGGGTTTCAAGCCAAGTTCCTTCCACGTTCCCAAATGAAAGTGGTAATAGTGTGTCTAACCCTAATATCAAGAAGGGAAAAGGTACTAATTCACCAAACAAACCCAACTTGTGGAATGTGTAGCAAGAAGCAGTATGACGATTACCTTAAGTGGGTAAAATTATTGTTTTGGTTGTGGTAAAAGTGGGCACAAAGTAAGGGATTGCCCTAATTTTAGGGGTCAGGACAAGGGTAGTGGTCAAACACAAGCAAGTGATTCAAATGAGGCTCCAAATAAGAACCTCTTCTATGCTCTTCGCTCTAGGGGTGAGCAAGAGACTTCTCTGGATGTGGTGACCGGTATGTTGAATGTTTTCTTTATTGATGTATATGCCTTACTTTATCCTGGTGCTACTTAATACTTTATTACTCCTCCTATATCCAAAAATTTTGATATTTTACCAGATATTTTGCATGAACCTTTTAGAGTGTCTCTCCAGTGGGTGAGTCGGTTATTGCAAAAAGGGTGTATAGAAATTGTCCTATAATGTTTCCCAATAGAGTTTCTTATGTTGAACTAGTAGAACTCAATATGCTTTATTTTGATGTTATATTGGGCATGGATTGGTTGCATACTTGCTTTATTTCTATTGATTGTAGGACAAGGGTGGTGAGATTTCACTTTCCAAATGAACCTGTTGTTGAGTGGAAGGGGGGAAACTCTATTCCTAGAGGTCGTATCATCTCATGTCTAAAATCATGCAAAATGATCTCTAAAGGTTATCTAGATCACATAGTAAGAGCCCAACATTTAGACTTCGAAATTCCTCCCATTGAGTCGGTCCTCGTAGTGAGGGAATTTCTAGAGGTTTTTCCTAATGACCTTTCTGGTATTCCTCCTGAATGGGAAATTGATTTTGGTATTGATTTACTAAAGGATACAAATCCCATTTCAATTCCTCGTTATCCGATGGGTCCGGACGAATCGAAAGAGTTGAAGGCACAACTCAAGGATTTACTAGAGAAAGGCTTCATAAGACCTAGTATTTATCCATGGGGTGCTTTGGTATTGTATGTTAAGAAGAAAGATGGGTCTTTAAGAATGTGTATTGACTTCCGCCAACTCAATAAAGTAACAATCAAGAACAAGTATACTCTCCTTCGGAATGACGACTTGTTTGATCAACTCAAAGGGGAAAGCTACTTTTCTAAAATTTACTTGAGATTGAGGTATCACCAACTTAGGGTGAGAGGTGAGGAGATACCAAAGACGGAAGTCTGGACTAGATATGGTTATTATGAGGTCTTAGCAATGTCCTTTGGTATCACTAATGCTCCGACGGCGTTTATGGACCTAATGAATAGGGTGTTCCAAAATTAACTAGATTCAGTTGTCATTGTGTTCATTGACGACCTCTTGGTAGATTCTAAGAATGAGAGTGATCACATGGGTCATTTGAGGGTGGTATTGCAAAACCTTAAGGAACATTAATTATTTGCCATGTATAAAAAGTGTGAATTTTAGTAAGGTTTGTGACATTCCTTGGTCATATAATCTCTAGTGAGGGAGTTGAGGTTGATCCATGGAAAATAGAGGCGGTGAAAAATTGTCCTAGACCATTGACTCCAACTAATATTAGGAGTTTCATGGGTATGGCGGATTATTATCGGAGGTTCGTGGATGGTTTTGCGTCCATTTCATCTCCCTTGACCACTTTGACCCAAAAGTGTAAGTAATTCGAGTGGTCGGAGGCATGTGAGAAAAGATACAAAATATTGAAAGATAGGCTTACTTTTGCCATGTTGACTTTATCGGGGGGAAGGTTTTTTGTGCACTTTGATAGATCGCGTGTGGATCTCGGGTGTGCGCTTATGCAAAATGGGAAGGTGATAGCCTATGCTTCTAGGCAACTTAAGGTGCATGAGACAAGTACCAAACTCATGACCTTGAGTTAGCGGTCGTAGTGTTTGCCTTTAAAATATGGAGTCATTCCTTGTATGGCGTTCATGTTGATGTCTTTACCGAACACAAGATTCTCCATTATGTGTCTACCAAAAAGGAGTTGAATCTCTTATAAAGAAGGTGGTTAGAATTGTTTAAAGATAATGACGTGAGTGTCCTCTATCACTCTGGCAAGGCTAGTGTGGTTGCGGGTTCCCTAAGTCGCATGATTATGGTTAATGTATCTAACATTGATGAATCCAAGAAAAACGTAGCGAAGGATGTTCATACGTTTGCTAGGTTGGGGGTTAGATTAGAAGATTCTTCGGATGGTGGTTTCATGGTTCATAATAACACCTAGTCATCATTGTAAGTTAAGGTGAAGGACAAACAACACCTTGATAAATCAATTATGGAGTTCAAGGAATTGGTCCTTAGCAAGATTAAAGATACATTCTCCCTAGGGGGGATGATATTTTTAAGGTGCCAAGGAAGACTATGTGTACCCAAGATAGATGGGTTGAGGTATCAAATCCTCAAACAATGTGTACAATGACCTTAGGAAAGTTTATTGGTTGGAAGGTATAAAGAAGGACATAGCGGTGTTTGTCGCTAAGTTTCCGAAATGCCAACAAGTAAAAGCCAAGCATCAAAAGTCGGGTGGCTTACTACAAGAGATCAAAATTTCTACTTGGAAGTGGGAAGAAATCAATATGGACTTTGTAGTGGCATTGCCTCGGACTCAAAGGCAATATGATTCTATATGGGTGGTTGTAGATAGGTTGACCAAGTCCGCTCTCTCTATTCCCGCTAAGTGTGCTTATTTAGCGGATGATTATGCTAGGATGTTTATGGATGAGATTTTCTGTCGCCATGGTATTCCATATCCATCATATCGGATAGGGGTGCACAATTCACATCTGGGTTTTGGAGGTCATTCCAAAAGGGGTTAGGGACTAGGGTGAAGTTGAGTACCGCTTTTCATCCCCAAATGGATGGTCAAGAACAGCGTACCATTCAAATCCTGGAAGATAAGCTTAGGGCTTGTATTATTGATTTTAAAGGGAATTGGGATAAGCATTAGCCTTTGGTGGAGTTTTATTATAATAATAGCTTTCATACATCCATCTCCATGACTCCCTATGGAGCCTTGTATGGTAGGGGGTGTAGGTCTCATATATGGTGGTTTGAAGTGGGTGAGCCTTCGCTTCTTGGTCCCGATTTTTTTCATAAGACTTTCGAGAAATTTCATATCATATGGAACCAGTTGCAAACGGCCTATAGTCGGCAAAAGTCTTATGCTAATTATAGGAGAAGGGATTTTGAGTATGAGGAAAGTGATAAGGTGTATTTTAAAATTTCATCTATGAAGGGGGTAGTTAGATTTGTAAAGAAGGGGAAGGTGATTCCTTGTTATGTGGGTCCCTATGAAATCTTGCAAAGAGTTGGTAAGGTTACCTATGAATTGAAACATCCTATAGAATTGGCTTCTGTTCATCCGATTTTCCATATTCTATGATTAAAAAGTGTATTGGTGATCCTGAGTCTATTCTTCCTATTTAGAGTCTTAGTTTCAAGGATAACATCTCTTATGAGCAAGTTCCGGTTAAAATTATTGGTAGGCAAGTCAAGAAGTTAGGAAATAAGAAGTGGTTTCCGTAAAAGTGTTATGGAAAAATCTCCTAGATGAGGGTGCAAAATGGGAGGCCAAGGCCGACGTGAAGTCCCGTTACCTTCATATTTATTATAATTAAGGTTAGTTATTCTTTTTAATAATATAAGTATGACTAATAGTTAAAGTTTCATAATTTTTTGGTGAAGGTTTGCAAAAAGGTGCATTTTTGGGTTGCATTAGAGTGCATTACAGTAAGTTGATGCATAAAACCTGAAATTTTGCATTTTGGTTTGTTTGAGTTATGCTGTGCATTTTTTATATGGTGAGTCTTTATGAAATGATATATATATCATTTTGATAAGTTGAACTTTGTGCTAATTGACTCATGTAAAGTATGTTCAAGTCATGTGGTTGTTGTGAGAAGGATATTCCTTATAATGTAAAGTTAAACCTTATGTGTGGTGATTGAAGTTTTTAAATTTTCCTTGTTGAAATGATATGAATTATGTTATGTATTTATGTTGGTTGGGCTGCTAGTCTTGAGTATATTCCTTCCTTCAAAAGAATTTTTGTGTCATTCGGGGACGAATGTTCCTAAGGTGGGAATAGTGTAACATTTCAAAAATACAAGACGAGTCTTAAATCCTAACATAAGTGTTGTGACTCTTCTATAATTGTAATCAAGTTGATTATTGAGTTATTATGTGGTACATATAAAATGAATTGAATTGAGGGCTTACGGTAAGTCCCAAATGATGAACTATGAAGGAGACTTGGTTTGTCTTATGATGTCTATCTTTACTTCCAATTGTTATATATTGTGGTTAAGTCGTGATCTTATATTGGAGTAAGCCTTATATTAGGATTGATAGGATGCTATGATGTTAAATTTAAATGTCTTGACTATGTTGTGAGGTTAATTAAGGTGTATGTGTTATAACGATGGTGATGACTATCAATGTGCATTATGATGATATGAAATGCTAATGTTCCAACCTCACATATACGAATTGTAATGAAATGACTTCTGATAATACAATTCTTATTGAGCTATTGGTGATGGTGATTATACAAGGGGTAAGCCCTATGACCTAAACTAAGCTATGATTAATAATTAAAGGCTTTAAAAATTTTCAAAAAGGGACTCTAGCTTAGCACCGAGTGAACTAGATTGACGAGTGTCCCTTCCCACATAGGGATGGTAGGAGCACTAAAGTACACTTGAGATTGGAGACTACATTGTGTGGAGCATAAAGAGGGTCCCAATTATATCCCCTAGCTATTGAAATATGTTGCACACATAGGAATACTTGCTAGTGGATCCACATAGTTGCTATGTTTTATGTTTATGTACTACCTTGGCAAGTAGTCCGTCTTCCTTCAGTGTAGGGTTTTATGACACCGGATTCAACACTAGCTCATTTGGTCTATGTCGGTTAGAGGAAGATGTTCCCAAAAAGGTAAAATGAATTAAATGATTGAACACTAACTAGGACAACCTAAGGGGTTTAGTTTGGTCTAGGTATGGGTATGAGACTCTACCTAAGCATTGCACTAGTTAGCCTTGAGAGAGTCTTAGGATGATGTTCTTATATATGTCTATGCTTATGATAATTTATGATATGTATATGAAGAACTTGCACGTTATTAATATTATATTTTAATTAGTTCACTTATGAGTACATGTTTGTTTATATTATTGAAGTAAGATGAAATGTATATTTAAATGTCATGATATATGAAGTAGGGTGTTAGTGATGATTATTGTTTGTTTACTTGATTGAGTAAGCTTATGGGGCTTTGCATGGTCATCCACTTGTTGACTTGATAGGGGTTCTTGGTTAATTGTCTTGCTTTGTTGTTATAAAATTTATTATTATTCATGCAAGTTATGTCATTCCTGGATGATAGGGTCGTAGTAGATTATGGGTTAAAGTATACTGATATGCATATTACTTGTTTGAGTTAATAAGCATGTTTTGTTACTTGGTGTGACTTGCTTGACTCTGCATACGAATTTCAAAGGGTAAAATAGCATGGTTTAACGAAATGTTCCTTTTTAACATATTTGAGCTTATATGCGCATATGGTCTCATACTTAGTAGAAGTGGCATACAAACCCCATTTTCTCCCTTTTTCCCAAACATTTTACGTTCCGGTGGTTGAAGGCTCAATCGAGACGACTTATACAAGACTTGGATATTATCTATCATCCAAGTGGGTAGTTGCTCACTTTCCGAGGGTGATGCCGATATCTTGCTTATGAAGTCTTATGTTTATTCCACATTCATTAGAGTACAATTTATATAAGCCTATATGTGCCTTATTTAAATTTATGTAGGGCTATGCCTAAATTGCTATGATCTTTTAGATGGTATGATATAGACAATCTTTGAGACTATTTCCTATCTTATATCTGTATGTGCAATAAAATGAGAAAGATATGTAACCTTCCTATGTATACTCAATATATATATATATATAATTATGTATATATAGAGGTCTATGTAAACCATCAAGTAGAGGCAATAAAAGTTTTAAATTTTCCGCCAAATTCGACTCATGAATGTGATGATGTAAACTAAGAGGCTAATCTTAGTACTCAAAGAGGATGACGACGCTGATTACGTCTAGGGGGTAAACCCGGATAAGACATTGAAGTCCTTTAAATTCATCTTAAACACTTCCTAGAATGTAATTCCCTCACTAAAAGCTATCCTAAGACTCACTAGGTAAGACAAAAAGATACCGCGCATATACCCTCTCTAGGAAAACCCTGAATGATCATTAAGACCACCTATAATGAGATAAACACAAAGCACATAAACATATGAACATGAGATTCTCCTACCAAAGGTGATTCTAAGTCGTACTTTAGTGAGTTGTTATGCGACCACCCATACAATCCCTTGCACACACACTTAAGAGATCCTATACACTACCTAATATAGAATCATTCTCCCTTAATACATCAACACATGATGATATAACATTCTCCTTCCAAAGGCTATCAAAAGATTACTTATGTAAATCAAGAAGAAAACATCCATGATTGACCTCTTTAAGGTTACCTATGTAATCCTTAAGACTACCTAGGGATTAGGTCATGTCTACATAATCAACCATCTTCCCTTAAGACTTATCTAGGTAAGATACAAAGTGACCATTCATGTGTCTCCTTCATGCATTAACTAGAAAACCCTTAACTACTCTAGATAACTATTTATCCCTTTAATATGCTTTCTTAACATAAGTCATCACATTAATTAGTTCCTTTAAGACTCATTCATCACGTAAGGACATTCAAGTAATGGTCTTAGACGAGACCTAAGGACTCTTATTAACACCTTCAAAGCCTATTGTAAAATTTCAAGATAACGTCCCATACCACCACCTAAACTTTATAAAACTTCTCTAATGCTAGTACGTACCCCACATATGATGAGAATAGGCAATAACCGACATAGATAATGATAGATAGACGTGGAATTTGGAGTTCTAACCTACTCCAATGAGGGTGTTTTACTTGCCAAGGGTAGAACTAGGACACATCCCATGTAAGCACATGGATAATGAATATCAAGGGCTTTTATGCACTCTAGTCTCATTCTCAAGCTTAGACACATTGTACTCTAGTCTCCTTCTCAAGTAGAGCTACTTCCCATAACACACTCACTCGGTGCTGGCCGTTTTTCTCGTAGTGTAATTCACATCAAAGGATTACATGAAGAGCTTCCATATCTAGTTCATAACCAAATGACATTCACCCTACCAAAGATGTCAACTAGGGTTACCTTTCAATAGCGACTAACATAGCTCATCGTGACTTTCCTAATTAAGATGATATGATGTCGTTCTATCCAATCAAACCCTAAGTCTATCACCCTTTACATGAAGGATACCATTACGACACTCGACTTCAAAATTCATAACCTTACCACTAGTTTTAAGGTTCCACATACATGACCTCCTTATAATCATTTAATGTCTAACTTATCATTAATTCATACATAAAAATGATACACTAAGCTTACCTAGTCAATGCATCTCATATTCACATATCATTCATACATTCATTAAGTAAGGGATACAAATCAACCTAAACAAGACACAACATTCTTTATTTTGTTTCATATAGCATATCATTCTTTGAAGCACTTAGGAATGACCCTTATAATCTTAATGTCATTCTATATATTACTATAACACAATAAATTAAACCATCATAGAGTCACATAGTCAAGTAAGAACAATCATGCATCAACTCTAAGACTACACACATGAACACATAGTCATAGTCTAACATGAACTCTTAATATACATAGAAGGAACACATACCTTCACATTACATCATATGTATATACATATGCTCTTAATTCACTTAAATTTAATACACAAATCATCATAGTACTTCAAGTACTGTCGACAAGGCCATGATAACCATAATACATAAAGTAACACCGACAAGGCCACATTATTTGCAAGTAAAGCATATAATACTTGTACCATAAGTCGACCATGCCAATCATCATTGTAATACAAAATCTATACATAATACTAAGAGAGTTAGGGCAGCATACCACCTACTCAATCTCACCACTTCAATTTAAGGCTAAATCATCCAATTCCATACAAATAGGCCCTTACCCATGTCCAGGAACATCAATTCAATACATAAACTATAATAATCAATGAATATAGGTCAATTCAACATAAATTTATCAATCTAAGACCAATTAGACAGCAATTGAATACAATTCTTACATCATCCAATAGCACATCCAAAACTACACTATAATTCATAAATATTAAGTCAATATCAATTCAATAAGCTTAATATTCATTGGATATAAGAATATAAAATACTCAATTGATTAAATTAAAAGAGATTATAAACCATACAATCATAATTAATACATAAATCTAGAGCCCATAACAATCTACACATGAATTCATTAATATCAAAGGATGATCACATAACCTATATTTTAGTCAAATTGAGATATTTGAGAAGGTCAAGGGTTTATGGAGAATTTCATTGAAAAATTTCAATTATACATCAACAATAACATCTTATGTTTTGAAAACGTTTCATGCAAGAACCCAAGACATAGAGTAGAAATTGGACTTTTTCATCTTTTTGAAATCTTTGAAAATCTTCTTTCAAATTGACTCTAAGGTAATAGAAAGTCTTACATGAATAACTCCCATACCTTATAAGAATAATAGAATTATAATTTAAAAATAAACTCCATTGAAGATCCATCTTCAAACTCTATCTTCACCTTGAGTCTCATGGAGGTTTTTAAAGAAACTTTGGGAGGGAATGGGTTTTGATTTAGGTGCTAGGGTTTTAATGACAGTTTCATGACTTATATAATCTTGAAATACCCTTAAACACCTGAAATAACCGTCCTCCAATTTTATATGACTTGGGTGAATTTCCCAAAACCCCCAAGCCTTAACAGAAATATTGTAGGCACTGTAGGTCAAAACAACTCCCTGCCAACGACGGACCGTTGGTAGGACCACGCCCTATCGATGGGGGTCTCATGATTTTGTTCATAGGTACAAAACCTGCATACATGAAGGCTACATCGATTCCCCAAGTCCAAGAGCCGTCTTTCCATTGACTGGTCATCGTTTGGATTGTCGTTTGGCACTGCATGCAAGCTGCCATGCAGCTTCAAGTCTTGAGTTGGGGTCCTCTTTCTAGGGACCCTAGGTGGAGTTGTACCCGGTTGTTAATCTCTTAAAACGCACCTCTAGGTATTAGGAACATCACCAAACAAGTACAACACAAAACAAGACACGCAGCATGCTATAACACATCCAAACTCACAAGGATGTCTAAACCCTATCTTTTGAACGTCACCAGACGTTCTTGAATGTTTGACCTCCAAACCTTATCAAACCCAACATGCTGACTCCAAAAAATATAATCAATTATTTAAGGACCTCATAAACTCATTACTTTCTCATATGCACATGAAAACACATAGGACACATAGGTGACTAGTCATTGAACGTCTTAGTCATCCCTTGATGTTTGACTTCTAACTTCACCAAAATCATGAGACACTGCCTCAAACATCATTTTAAACCGTATTAGGACTTCAAGACTTCATGTCACACACGTCAGACCCTCGTTTCACCTAAGTCATTTTTAGAGGTGTTATATTCTCCCCCACTTGGATAACATTCGTCCTCGAATGACACTTGCCACCCTCCGAACACTTACAAGAGTAGATACTTAACTTAACATCTCATGACAATACCATAAAACACATTATACAACGAACAATCAAGGAGAAATATCAATTCCACATAATTAAGAGAATCACAACACAACAAGTAACTAGATAAATTCAACAACTCATTCTTCCATAAGACTCACATCCTTCCTTCATAATAAACAAAACTCATTTTATATTCAATATCATGCTCATATACATCGGTTCTAATCATATTTAAACAATTTTCCATCAAAGAATGAATTATCCAATTTTTGCAAAACCTTACAATGAAAAGAAATCCCTGGCAGCTTATAGTGAACATGCTTCACAATCTAACAATGACACTTCAGAAATTCCTTATAAATGCTCAATCAACAAAATCTCATATAAAAACTTAGACATGATCACTAATCATCGTCATGAAACAATTAACAACCTAAACTAGCTGCACATGAACCATGAGGAAGATACCATGCATGAAAACTCATTTCCTCATTCAACAAAACTTCAACAAAAACATGTATATCATAAGGAAAATGTTTGGAATTCATTTTTCACAAAATACTCCTACTCTAATCAAGTTACTAAAAACTCTTTGTTTTAGGCTTGAATTAACACATAAAGATAGGTAAAGGTTACCTCTCTCCAAACAACAATATTCTTCACCATGCTCCCCCACTAAGGAGAAACTCATTCTAAGGTCAACATAACATCTACTACAAGGAAATCCCTTTAGGAACCTTGAACCTTACTAATACTTTCTCACCCAAAGTCGACCTCATGAAAACTAAAAACTCTCAAATGTCTAAACATCTAACCATTACATCCCCATTACTAGTAGAGACTCACCTTTACTCTTTCAAATCTCATCACCTTACTTTCTATGGTGGGTGTTAAACAACGTCAAACCATCTTAACAATCACTCCTTCACATTTCTAACACTATGGATTACAATTATTTCAAACTACACTACCCTTAAAAAAGTAACTAAACCAACCTAAGGTCATCCACACCATCTTTCACACCTCATCCAACTAGTCACATCTCATATTTCTCTCCCTCAACCCAATCTTCATGTCAGCCTCATGGGACTAACACATAAAGGAATCAAGGGAAAGTTATTATATACAAAGGTATTAGGAATTATTAGATGAATGAAGAAGTTAAAATTTTTATAGCACCCAATAGTCTCCTATTCATAATGGCGCTTGACATTACAAACAAGACTATACTAGATGTGGTTCATGAGATAACTAAGACACTTCCAAACCTTATGCTCTAATACCAACTTTGTAACGACCCGTAAGTACACCCTAGAAGTTAAAATATCCTTGTATTTCCATACGGCAAATGAGAATTCGAGAAATCTCAAAAAAAGCCACCCGTATCATTTATTGCAGGATAAAAATTCTTAAATGAGTAAGAATTTAACACTTTCTTCACACACGAAGAACTCTTTCCATAATTAATACGCAAGCGGAAGACTTTCATTTAAAACGTTTAATGTTTACAACATATCATTGAACCATCTAAACTTTGGAGTATACACACTGTGACTAAGCCCATACAGGACATAAAATAAAGACTACGACATAAAGAAACATGTGGATATTGTTCTCGAACCGATGAGGACTCACCAATACTTCATCTTCAACCATTAGAAACATATCCATCCTCCATGACATATAAAGACTTCAATTTTCCTACAATTTAGTCAAAAATGGAAAAAAAGGGGTTAGCACATTAGATGCACTGAGTATGGAAGCCATGCAAAAACCATGAAAAAGGGACATTTAGTAAGTAACATGATTTTCATGAATGTTTCATTAAACATCATACTATAAGCATAAAAACAACATTTAACATCTTAGGAACACATAAGAACTCATTTAAGCAATTAGTAACATTTTTAGGAAAATATTACACTGAGTTATATCACTGTTACAGTGAAGTTCCTTCATAGTACAGTGAAGTCCTTTCACTTCATCATGAAAACTTCCTAGCACGTAATTACCTCACTTAAAGCAATCCTAATACTAACTTAAGTAATAAAAAGAGATACCTCCCATACACCCTCTCTAAGAACACCTAAATGATTCTTAAGACAGCTTATAATGTGATACACACCACCACATATACATATAAACATGACATTCTCCTACCAAAGGTGATTCTAAGTCTCACTTGAGTGAGTTGTGAACCAACAACCCATATAATACCATGCACACACACTTATGACATCCTATAGACTACCTAAGATAGAATCATTCTCAAATAATACATCAACACATAGATAATAGGACATTCTCCTTCGAAAGCCTATCAAGAGACATATTTAAGTAAATCAAGAACATAACGTCCATAATTGACCTCTTCAAAGTTACATAAGTTATCCTTAAGACTACGTAAGTCTTAGATCATGTCTATATAATCAACCATCTTCCCTAACTAGAGTCATTTCTTAAGACTTATCTAGGTAAGATACGAAGTGACCATCCTATGCTCCCTTTAAACCTTAACGAGACAACCCTTAACTACTCTAGATAAGTACTTATTAATTTAACATGTTTTATTATTAAGTCATTAGATTGATTAGGTTATTTAAGACTCATTCATCACGTAAGGACATTCAAGTAAAGATCTGGGCAAGACCTACGGAATATAACTAACACCTTCTAATCCTATTGTGCAATGTCTAGATAGTGTCCCATACCACCACCTAAACTTAAATAATACTTCTCTTATGCTAGATGGTATCCCAAATGATGAGAATAGGAAATAACCGACATAGACCATGATAGCTAGACATGGAACCCAAAGTTCTAACCTACTCCGATGCAGGTATTCTACTTGCCAAGGGTAGGACTAGAACACATCCCATGTAGGCACATGGTTATGGAATATGAATGCATTTTATACACTCTAGTCTCATTCTCAAGTAGAGCTACATTGTAATCTTTTCTTCTTCTAAAGTAGAGCTACTTCCCGTAACATACTCACTTAGTGCTAACCTTTGTTCTCATAGAGCAATTGACAGTAAAGGATTACATGAAGAGGTTCCATATCTAGTTCATACCCCAATAACATTCACCCTACAAAAGAGGACCACTAGGCTACCTTTCAATTGCCACTAAGATAGTTCATCATGACTTTCCTAAGGATTATATGACTTCATTCCATCCAATCAAACCCTAAGTCCATTATCCTTTACATGAAGGATTCCATTACGAATCTCGTCTTCAAAGTTCATAACCTTAGATCTAGGTTTAAGGTTTCAAGTACATGACCTGCTTATCATCATTTAAGGTCTCACGTATCATTCATTCATACATGACAAGGTTGCACTAAGCTTACCTAGTCAAAAAATCTCATATTCACATATCATTCATATGTGTATAAAGTAAGGGACACAAGTCTACCTAATCATGACACAACATTCTTTACTTTCTTTCATATAGCAAATCATTCTTTGAAGAACTTAGGAATGACATTTATTATATTAATGTCATTCGATACATTACTACAACACCATAAATATAACCATCATAGACTCTTTCACATCCCGAAACCACACCCTAGAAGTTAGGGGCAATCTCGGATTGTAACCGGCGTACTTGACCTCTCGGAGGTCTTGCAGAAGCCCTTACATATCATTCATCGCATGTACAT
Organism: Solanum pennellii; assembly: GCF_001406875.1. Classification (NCBI taxonomy): domain Eukaryota; kingdom Viridiplantae; phylum Streptophyta; class Magnoliopsida; order Solanales; family Solanaceae; genus Solanum; species Solanum pennellii. The sequence continues at coordinate 28,702,001 of NC_028648.1, read as the reverse complement.
AACGAAAAGTAGTGCGGATTTAAATCTTTTCACAAAACATATCATAGTCTTTAAAAACTCTTTCATATTAAGTCATAGTAAATACTAAGTCTCAAGCTCATAAAACTTATGACACAAGAATACTTTTGGGACACGACCCATACACAATACTAATATAGAAATATATAGACTATTGCAATATTTCAATATGAAACATAAAAGACACTATGACCTCGAATAAAATAAGTACATACTTCAACTTCTTTAAGCGATGCTATGATCCATGTCTTCCTTCCTAAATGCTCCTCACCTACCAACAACTATAGAGATAGATAAAACCATGGATTAGTACAATCACATGTACTAAGTATGGCACAATACATGAAAATCATGAAAACAAACATTTATTAGAAATATCCATATTTTCATTTAAAAATAATATTATAATCATAAGAACAACATTTAATAACTTATAAACACATAAGATAACAATTTAGAAATTAATCACATTTTTTAGCCTACTTAACAGTGAGCTCAACTCACTGTACAGTGAAGGAATTCACGGTTATAGTGAAGTTGTCTACTTCTTCCTTAGATAGTTCATATCATGTAATCATCCTACTAAAATCTATCCTAAGACTCACTTAAGCAACACAAAGAGAGATCACCCATACAACATCCCTAAGAATACCAAAATGACCCTAAAGAATACTCATAATAAAACATATACATACTTTACAAGACATCAAATATATCAACATATAGATAATATGACATTCTCTTACAAAAGGCTATTAAAATACTTACTTAAGTAAATCATGAAGAAAACGTCCATGAATTACCTCTTTAAGACTACCTAAATAATCCTTAAGACTTCCTAAATTTAGACCGTGTCCAAATAATCAACATCTTTCCTAACTAGAGTCATTCTTCATTCTTAAGACTCATCTGGGTAAGATACAAAGTGATTATTCCTATGCCCCCTTCACACCTTAACTAGACAACCCTTAACTACTCTAGATAAGTACTTATTCATTTAACATAATTTCTTAACTTAAGTCATTACATTCACTAGTTCATTTAAGAGACATTCAACGCTGGAAGGAAATTTAAGTAATGGTCTTGGACAAGTCCTAGGAACTCCAACTAATACCTTCAAAGTCTATTGTGCAATGTCTAGATAGTATCCCATAGCATGAGCTAAACTTCATAGAACTTGTCTAATGCTAATAGGTATTCAATATGATGAGAAAATGCAATAACCGACATAGACCATAATAGCAAAACATAGAATTGGAGGTTCTAACCTACTCCGATGAGGGTGTTGTACTTGCTAATGGTAGAACATAGACAAATCGCATGTACGCACATGGTTAAGGAATATAAAGGGCATGTGATATACCGTGGTTTCACAGTATTATTAATAATTTTTCCTTAAGTTCAGTGTGTCCAAAAGCATTTTTTGTACTAATTATTATGTATGTTTCTCTTTATTTGCAGGAAATCTGTCTAAAAGATGAATGCCGAGGTTTTTGAGCAAGAAATGTAAAAAAGTACCACCTACGGAGCTTGTGACGGTCCGTTATGCCCATGACGGTTCGTAGGTGGCATCGTAGTGCAGTTGTTGAAGGAAGATGGGGAAGTCTGACCAAGTGTGGGGCTACGGAGTGCGTGACGGACAGTCGTAGCCATGATGATCCATCCTGCTGGTTCGTCATGAAGATCAGAGAAGTAGTCCCAGTACCCAAATTCCAAGAGTTCAAGTGTTATGGAACGAAGACCCCCGACAGACCGTTGTGCTTGTGATGATCCTTCATACCTGCCGTCGAGGGTAATGAAGAGAGCATTAGAAGAAATTGCATAAGTATGGGACGATGGAGTCCATGACGGCCCATCATGACCATGACGATCCATCGCGAGGTCCGTCGACCCAGCCACGTTTTGACAGATTTCCAGCAAATAGAGTCCTTATTTAATTTGTTTTTTTTTTATAAAAAGATTGAAAAACCTCGTTTTTGAGTTTATACTATTGGTTATTTGAACTTCATTTGTGGAATAGACTTGGTGATTATTATTACTCTTTTGGAGAATCTTTAGTCTTTAATTAATTTAAGTAATTGATTGTTAGTGATTTTTTTTCATTAATCAAGTGAACTTCTTGATTTTATTCTTTCTTATTGAAGTAAGTGAATGAATTCTTATATTACATACTTGAATATTGTGATTATGACTATGGGTAACTAAACTCCATAACTAGGGTTGTGGGAACCATAGGCGAATAATGAGGTAAAACCTAACTAAAATAACAATTCTAGAATAGTGTCTTGCCTGTATTAATAATTCTTTCGCATAGAAGTCTTTTTAGCGGATGGCCAACATTAGAACTCGCCTTAATGCTACTTTCCGGACCAAGGAGGTAGATTATAGGGAAAGAATTATCAATATAGATTTAGTGTATACTATCTAAAAGGCTAGTATTGATTTGTACTAGATAATAACTTAGTCAAATATCAATTACGATGCTTAATACGGGGTAAAGGTAAGGGTTAGTATAGCAACACACGTAGCCGGACAAAGGTGCGGAGTGAAATTTTCTAGATGCCGGACCAAGGATTTAGAAATACATAACTTATCACTTTGCATGCAAGATACTAAGAAAGAATTGTTATAGTTAGAGTTATCAAGTTATGAACCTGTAGGGAACACGTAACCCTAGTTACTTTTATTAATTGATTAAACTCCAATATTTGAAGTTATTAGTTGTCTCCTTTAATTTAGCTAGTTATTTGCATTCATTTAGAAGTAAAAAAAAAACCTATTGTCTTTGCTTTCCAAGGAAATAATTGACTAAAAAGTAGTAATAATAGATTGAAGTTAAGTCTGAACTATTCATGGGAACGATCCCAACCTCATTAGTTGGGTTCTTTACTTGATACGACTGCTTTACTTCTTATTTGAGAAGTAATTTTGAGCGTATCAAATTTTGTCGCCGCTGCCGGGGAATGTACCTTTTAGATTAACTTAAACTTATTACTATAGTTTAGTCAATATTTTCTTGATTTTACTTTGTTTTATTGTTTTTTATTTTTGCAGAACAATCTTCCTTCTATGCCAAATACACTGAGAGGAAGATAACCCTTGTTTCCCTACGATCACGAATTAGAGTACACTACGCAATATGAATCGAAACTTGGGTATTAATGATGATGATCCAAACTAGAACATCCCACCTCCAGTTGATGTTCATGGTCAGTTGTTACCTGATGCTCCGGGTGAGAACCAACAGAGGGAACAGAACCCCGCTCCACGTCCCCAAGAACACTACAGAGGCTATGACAATATAGCAAACTCCGATGGGCCACTTGTATTTCTCCATCTACCACTAGGCCACACATTTGTTGAAACTAGTAGCCTGATGCAAATGCTAACTGCCAGAAGTTTGTTTTCAGGGCTACCTTCTGAGGATCCACATGCCTATATAGATAAAGTAAGGGCAGTATGTAAAAGTTGTGTAGGGAGGCCTGACTTGGACTTAGATGTAATAGTGATAAGAGTGTTTCCTCTCTCACTGACGGGTGAGGATGCTATTTGGTTTACTAATCTTCCTTACAACTCAATTTTCACTTGGAACCAACTAAGGGTCATTTTCTTAGCACGCTACTACCCGGTCTCCAAGAAACTAAACCGCAAAGATAGAGTGAACAACTTTGTGGCACTACCAGGACAGTCAGTTAGTAGTTCTTGGGATAGATTCACCTCGTTTTTTAGAAGCGTCCCCAATCACCGCTTAGATGATGAGTCACTTATGGAATACTTCTATTGGGTACATGATGATAATAATAAATCGGTGTAGGGTACTATATCGGGTTTTTCTTATGGGGAGTGTCCTTATGCTGAGATTGCTGAAAAGTTAGAAAGTCTCCCGGAACAATAAAGCTTGGTGTACTAGGAAGTCAGATACTGGGAGAAATACCTCTTCAGTGCAATCCACTCACACCCTAGCCATAGATGAGATTCGTGAAGACATGTCTCAGATGAGAAAAGCTTGGGTTGGTATTAAAACATGTCACTGAGGGTGCAGAAAAGATAAATGCAGTTAACTACTTGTCAAAACCGCCGCCACCAATTGATGAGTGCTATTATGAGGAGGATTCCTATGCGGTAAATGAGCAGACGGGGGGTTTCTGACTGAGTGCCCAAGTCTCTAATCAGGAGAATTGGCGCCAAGGTCAAAGGAACCAAGGTCGGATCTATGGTAACTATAACTGCGAGGGTCATTTTCTTCAAGAAGGAAATTAAAACCCGACAAAAACTTCAACAGGGGTAACTATGGTAATAGAAATTATAGGAATGGGCCCTATGTTCCTCCTCAAAATCATGAAGTTAATCCTAGGGATGGTGGAGGTAGTATGACTTGAGTTGAGGATATGTTGCATCAAATGATGAGGAGGTTCGATGCAAGTGATGAGCACACTAAAGAGTTAAGGAATGATTTAGCGGGTATTGCGCAGAAAGTTGATACACATGCAATATCGATTAAGCATCTTGAGTTTCAATTGGCCCAATTATCTACGACTGTGAACACAGGGCAACCGGGAACTCTTCCTAGCAACAGTGTCCAAAATAAAAAAATGATGGACATTGTATTGCAATCACTACTCCCGGTGGTAAGCAAACCATTGACCCACCTATGCAGTCTAAAGAGAAAAAGGTGACAAAAGATACTGAAGTGGTAGAGGTTAATGGTGAAGTAGAAGATAACACTGCAAAAGATGTTGAAGTGCCTAAAAATGTAACTCCCATGCATAGGCCACCACCCCCATTTCATCAAAGATTAGTGAAAAATACTGAGGATGGTAAATATCGGCGTTTTATAACCATGTTGAACCAACTTCGTGTCAATGTAACTTTGGTAGAAGCTTTAAAACAAATGTCCGGGTATGCCAAGTTTATTAATGATCTGGCTACAAAGAAAAGATCGGTTACTTTTGAGGATGATGATAGAATGCAGCGTTGTAGTCCTATTGCTATAAGATCTCTGGTACAAAAGAAAGAAGATCCGGGTGCATTCACTATTCCTTGTACAATCGGGCTATTACATTTTGCAAAAGCATTATGTGATCTGGGGGCAAGCATAAATCTCATGCCCCTCTCGATTTATAAGATGTTGGGTTTGGGTGATCCAAATCTCACTGCGATGCGGTTACTGATGGCCGATCGAACAGTAGAAAGGCCTATAGGGATACTCCACGATGTGCTAGTAAATGTGGAGTGGTTCATATTTCCGACAGAGTTTTGTTATTCTTGATTGTGAAGTCGATTTTGAAGTGCCCATTATTCTTTGGAGGCCATTCCTTTCTACGGGAAGAGCCTTAGTAGATATGGAAAAGGGGCAGATGATTTTTTTGTTGAACAATGAAGAAGTGACCTTTAACAGTTGTAGGTCCATGAGGTAGAGTGTTGAGCTCCAATCGGTATATGCTATATCCTACAACGTTGGTGAGTCATCTGAGACACAAATAGAAGAACGTATAGGTGTAGAAGCATTAGCGGCAGTGATAATGAATTTTGATAATGATTGCGTTGAAGAGTATGAGTCATTAGTCGCGACTCTTGATCTAGGTGATGTTCGGTTTGAACTGAAGAAATATGAGTTAGATATGAAGAATTGCGAGTCTCCAGCCGCGAAACCATCCATAGAGGAGGCTCCAAAGTTAGAACTAAAATCTCTCCCACCTCATCTCAAGTATGAATTCTTAGGAAAGGGTGACACTTTACCGGTAATCATTACATCATACCTTAATGAACAACAAGTTGAGAGTTTGGTGAAAGTTCTAAAAAGGTTCAAAAGAGCTATAGGGTGGACTATTGCGGACATTATTGGGATCCCTCATGGTATTTGTTCTCATAAAATCCAACTCATGCCCGATCATAAGCCAAGTATTGAGCACTAGAAACGCTTAAATCCACCTATGCAAGAGGTCGTGAAGAAGGAAATCAATAAGTGGTTGGATGCCGGAGTAACCTATCAAATCGCCGATAGTAGTTGGGTATGCCCTTTTCAGTGTGCACCTAAGAAAAGGGGAATGACTGTGGTCCCCAATGAGAAAAATGAACTTGTTCCAATGAGACCGGTTACTGGATTGAGGGTGTGTATGTATTACCGCAAATTAAAGGCATGGACTGAAAAAGATCATTTCCTATGCCCTTCATGGATCAGATGTTGGATAGACTTGCCGGAAAAGGGTTATACTATTTTCTTGATGGATATTCTGGGTATAATCAGATTTCTATTGCACTAAAAGATCAAGAGAAAACCACTTTTACTTGTCCATATGCGACCTTTGTGTTCAAAAGAATGTCGTTTGGGTTGTCCAATGCACCGCCACATTTCAGAGATGTATGATGTCGATATTTTCCGACATGGTGGATGATACTATAGAAGTTTGTATGGATGATTTTTCTGTGGTTGGTGATTCATTCGGGCGGTGTCTGAACAATTTATCTTAGGTCCTTAAGAGATGTGAATACTGCAATTCAATACTAAATTGGGAAAAATGCCATTTCATGGTGAAAGAAGGTATTGTTTTTGGTCATCGCATTTCAGAAAAGAGTAGAGGTTGATCGAGCTAAAGTCGAGGTAATTGAGAGACTTCCCCCACCTATCTCTGTAAAAGGTGTGAGAAGCTTTCTTGGGCATGCAGGTTATTACTAGAGATTCATCAAAGATTTTTCAAAGATTGCACATCCGTTGTGCAAACTACTAGAGAAAGATTATAAATTTTGTTTTGATGAATCCTGTCTTAAAGCATTCAGCAAGCTAAAAGAAAAATTGGTGTCTGCACCTATCATTATTTCTCCGGATTGGAACAGTCCATTTAAGGTGATGTGCGATTCTAGTGGGGTTGCTCTTGGTGTAGAATTAGGACAAAGAAAGAACTTCACCCCATGTACAATGCTGGTAAGCCGTAAATGAAGCTCAGAAGAACTACGCAGTGACTGAGCAAGAACTCCTTGCAGTAGTCTTTGATTTTGAAAAATTTCGCTCCTATTTGCTAGGCACTAGAGTTATAGTGCATACTGACCATTCATCATTGAGATATTTGATGTAAAAGAAGGATGTGAAACCGAGGTTGATTCGTTGGGTACTACTGCTACAAGAATTTGACTGTGAAGTAAGGGATAGAAAAGGGACCGAAAATCAAGTTGCCGATCACTTGTCCCGACTAGAAGATGAATCTATGAGAGACTTAGGGGATAAGACTGATATTGATAAAACTTTCCCCGATGAGCATGTATTGGCTGCCTCACAAGACTTGATTCAATGGTTCGCAGATTTCGCAAACTATCTGGCTGGTGATATTATTCCATCGGACTCGTCCTTTCATCAAGAAAAAAATTCATGTACAATGTGAAGATGTTTTTTTGGATGAACCATATTTATACAGGAGTAGTGCCGATGGGCTTATTCGGACTTGTGTGCCAGAATGTGAGATGTTGAGTGTTTTAGAGGCATGCCATTCCTCACCCGTTGGTGGACATCATAGTGGTATCCAAACCGCTCATAAAATATTACAATGTGGTTACTATTTGCCAACTCTTCATCAAGACGCTCATGAGTTTGCTAAAGCATGTGATAGATACCAAAGAGATGGCGGCATTTCAAGAAAGCAAGAGCTCCCTCTAAACCCCATTCTTGTGATTGAGTTATTTGATGTTTGGGGTATTGAGTTTATGGGTCATTTTGGGAGTTCTCATGGAATGAAGTATATTTTAGTAGCGGTTGACTATGTATCTAAATGGGTGGAAGCTATCGCCCTCGCAAACACTGAAGGTACCCCAAGGACAATGACTGTCACTGCGTTATTAAAAAAGGAATATATTCTCTCGTTTTTGCACCCCAAGGGCAATTATTACTGATGGGGCTCCCACTTCTGCACCAGATTGTTCAAGGGGTTATTGGAGAAATATGGGGTTCGCCATAATGTGGCCACCCCTTAGCATCCTCAAATTAGTGGGCATGTTGAAGTGTCAAATAGGGAGATTAAACAGATATTGTAAAAAATAGTGTACGCTAGTAGAACGGATTTGTCAAGGAGGCTTGATGATGCTCTTTGGGCCTACAAGATAGCCTATAAGACTCCCATAGGTGTGTACCCATTCCAACTTGTATATTGGAAAGCTTGTCATCTTCCGCTTAAATTAGAGAATAAAGCCATGTGGGCTATGAAGAAGTTTAAAATGGATTGGAGCGAAGCTGCAGAACAATGGTTAACTGGGTTGAATGAACTCGATGAATTTCGCCTGAAAGCTTATGAAAGCTCAGCCCTCTACAATGAAAAGATGAAGAAGTACCATGACCTAAAAATTGAAAAACGAGAGTTTATGGTTGGGGATTTAGTGCTTTTATTCAATTCTAGGTTACGCTTGTTTCCGCGCAAGCTCATATCCAAATGGACTGGTCCTTACTTAGTTACCCAACTATTCCCTCATGGAGCAGTTGAGTTGGAAACTAAGGAGGGTGTGCGGTTCATGGTTAATGGACAACACATAAAAATCTATTTCGGGCATGCTGAATTTGCGAATGAAGTGATCGAGGCATACCATATTGATGAAGTATGAGTAATCAATTGTCCACAATCGTGCCGCGACGTTAAATCAAGCGCTTTTTGGGAGGCAACCCAATACTTATAGTTTTTCTTTCTAGTAATGCTAGCATTTTCAACTAATGGGTTTTAAATTGGCAGGCACATCACCAGGAAATTCTGCAGAAAATATTTCTGCAGCAGTCACTGACGAACCCATCGATGGCCCATCACAACGCGAGGGAACGTCGCATGAATCCATCGTGCCAGGTACGTCTTTCTTTATTCTCAAAACAAGGGAACACGCGACGGAACCAATGACGGACCATCACAACTGCGACGGACCGTCGTCGTGGACTCGTCGCGTCATTAATGTAGCGTACCCGACCCGACCGGGATGGGTTTTTACAAAAATTCTTAACATTTAAAAACCCCACCACCTTAATTTCACCGATTTCCTTCCCTTTTCCTCCCTTTTCCCTCCCTTTTCTACTTCCAATTTCCTACCTCTCTTTCAACCGATAATTTTCCCAAATTCCCTAATATCTAAAATCTACTTGCTACTACTCGGAGTCTGCTGTTGTGGTTCTCTACTTGATCACCAAGTACCTTCCTTACTTGTTTTTCTCAAATTCTCAGGTATGTGACTCTCATTTCTACCCATTTAGATTGCATTTTTGTTTATCAATTAGTATTAGCCTATTTCTTATTGATGGGTTCATTCTTTAATACATATTCTGTCTGACCTAGGTTGAAAATCCTCAAAATTTCCTTGTTAAAACTCTAGAAATAGGTGCTTAAGCATTGCTAGTTTACTAGGTATTTGGGTTAGACAAATGTAGGTTAAAACACTAACAACTCCATATGGGTCATAGGGATGATTGTGGCACCCCTGTTCTGTCAATGAATGATAGAACGAGATCCCGATAACGGACCATCGTACCCATGACGGACCGTCATAGGGTCCGTCCCGACATCCCCAACACTCCACTGTCCAAATTTCACCAAGTGTCCACAAAAGGACACATGCGACGGACCATCGTTCCCAGGACGGTCTGTCCTGCACAACCGTTCTGGTTGTCAAAGACCCTATTCCGAAGGCTCTCTCACTTTTTGTAAGTTTCCTCAAATGGACACATGCGACGGACCATCGTTCCCACGACAGTCCGTCCTTCACACCCGTTCTGGTTATCAGAGACCCTGTTACTAAGGGTCTCCCACTTTTTCCAAGTGCCCTCATACGGACATCTACAACGGACCGTCATACCCTCGACGGTCCTCCCTGCATAACCGTCATGACGATCAGAGACCCCTCTCCTAAGGGTCTCCATACTTTTTTCTATGTGTCCCACGACGGACATTGATAATGGACCGTCATAATCACAACGGTCCGTCCTGCTTATCCGTCATACTTGTCAGAGACTTTCCTTCAGGGGTCTCCATATAAATATAGTTTTAAGTAATAGATGACGGACCCCATAACGGTCCGTCGTATTCACGACGAGCCAACACCTGGTCCGTCGTGTTTCACTATTATTATAGAAATGTCATTACATCTTGACCCTTTTATTTATTTTGTGTCGTTTTGCTTGTCTTGTTTGCTCCTTATAGTACTAATATCGATTTTTTACAGGTACTGTCTATTATTGCACCAAAACAAGATCGAGTCTATGCACGTGGGCGATCGAAGTTTGTCGCCCCGTCTGCCCGCCTGGTCATTGGCTGTGATGATGAGCGTTACCGCGAATACGTGCCTCCAGGCACTTCCACCCCATCCTGAGCTGCACGTGCTGCTAGAGTTACGCCCAAAAAGGTGGCGTGCGACGTAGCCACTGCCTCCCAGTCTGATGAGGAGCGTACACTGACCGGCACACCTTTTGGGTCAGCTTCTCATGAAGAAGGAGCGTCTGGCTCCTTGGGAGTTTCGTGGTCGGATAAAGCCTCCGAATATGTTGAGGTCCTTGCACTCGCCACAGCTGCACAGTCTGCCTCGTCTGATGAGGCTGACAGTTCTGAATCCACACCCGGCTCACCGACTCGTGCTCTCACCCCGGTTTTCGACCAGCCCAACCTGTGGTGTGTCGATGGGCAGTATCAAGTTTATTCAGATACAAAGTTTCTGAATTAAAAAGTAGTCATGACACGGACCCTTACATTGGAGCGGCGTGTCCTTACGGGAAGTCTCCCGACTATGCCAGAGATCCAAAATCTCTTCAGCAGACATCAACTGGAGTGGACAACGCGTTCGTTGGGCCGTTATAGTGAACAGTTGGTCCGGGAGTTCTACTCCTCCTACGTGGCTACTCTCAGATCAAAGAATGGTAGGTGGGCTACCCTAGACAAACAGGCCCCACAGGAGCATGTCCGAGTACGTGGCATTCAGGTTGATATCTCCCTGCCTGCCATCCGCTGGTATCTATTCGACGAGGATGTTGATGCCAAATGGACCCCTCTCACCGCCGAGTTTGACTACCGCTGGCAAATTGTCAAAGATGGCCGATTATTACATGAGCCATCGCTAAGAGAGTCCACAAAGGGTGTATGGATCTGCACTTTTCTATTGATGGAGAGGGTGCTGAGTGGGTGACCGAGCCGAAGGGATCCATCAAGAAGGCTAACCTGACCTTCACGACGAAGTTTTTATGGTATCTCGTCTACCACTGCTTTTCGCCCACAGTCGCTGATAATATAGTCACATGGGATCGTGCAGTACTGATGACGACGATGATAGCCGGGTTTGAGGTGGAGTTTTCTTGGCTTCTACTGGCGGTCATGCACGAGAGGGCTTTTAAGGTTACAACATCTTACCCTTTCCCGTGCATGATAATTTATTTACGCAGGTCTGCAGGTGTGACCATCTGGCACATTGATTAGCTCAAGACCCCGCTGGGCACTGTTGAGTTGGCTCCACGCAGAGGGCCCCATCCAGAGTTGCCTCCACTTGGTGACAATCTGGCTGATACGGCAGCACAGGCCCGCACGGCTACGCATGCGGCTTCCACTGATACTACCCCGGTCGAGTCTATACCGGGTAGTAGCACTACCCCGAGCTCCTCTCGCTCAGCCCCTTTCCCCGCTCAGGTACCGCTTGCTAGGATCTAGAAATTAGAGGCACAGATGGCTACACTTCTGCATCACATCTAGCCTTGGATGCAAAGGTCTATTGCTGAGGCAGAAGAGCACTTGGAGCGGAGAATGATCCAGCACACAGAGCGGATGATCGCTAAGGTTCACATCTAGCCTTGGATGCAAAGGTCTTTTGACTTGCGGGTGCTAGCCCGGCCAGCCCCTCACATGGATATGTCTACCCTTCAGGCTGCGGTCGACAGTCTTCGCGCAGACATCGATATGATCTTAGAGGTTAGGGTGCCTGAGTCTGAGGCCCCTTCTGCACAGCCTGCTGAAGACACAGTGATGGCGGCCTTATTCACCACTTCTGAGATTCCACCACCTCCCCCTCGAGAGATGACAACAGGCATAGGGGTCGAGAGGTTGATGAGGCTAGAGCACAGAAGAAGTAGCACCCTGAGATGGAGGCTGCGAGGAGAGCCTCTCTTGCTGATGAGGAGGCGCGTCGGATGAGGGCTGTAGAGTCATCTGCTGGGGCATCCAGCTTCAGAAATGTGGAGATAGCGGGAGGCACTGCTGATAGAGTTGTTGATTCTGAGGAAACTACTGAGGGTGTCCAGATTATAGAAGTAGTGGGTTCCGGGGAACCGGACCCACCAACTTGCTGATCATCGGCGCTTTGCGCCCAGGTTTGCTTCACCTACCACTCTTGTATTTCAATTTTTTATGCATTGGGGATAATTGCATGTCTTTTAGTTGGGGGTGGGGTAAATAGAAAGTGAGTGCTAGGGTGAAGTCTGAGTAGCCCAATTCACTATCCTCTTTTGGGGTTTTCTTGCCTGTGCTCTTTTTCGCCAAGAGACTGATTATTTGTACTGTTGAACCGGCATGTCTATATCTTGTGTACATAGTTTAATTATGAAGCATGATGGCTAAAATGAGATCCTGATGAAATGAAATGATGCATGACTAGGCATAGTAATTGATAAATGTGTGGCTCTAAGCATGACTAGAGGTACACCACTGCATGACCCTAAGTCTAAAATTCAAACTAGATGTCTGATAATCTGGGAGACTAATGAGATGTCAAGTGAGTGTGAGGAAGATTTGAATAGTCCACTATTTGTACTGAGCTAGAACTTGCCTGGTTAGTCCTACTAAAAGTAAGCGGTAATAGACAATTAGGAAAGGATCATAGGCCCCTGTTCAAAATAGCCCATTGTTAACCTAAATAAAAAAATAAATTTAATCCTTCTTTGATCCAAATTATTTTATTTTAAACTGGACCTTTCTTTTTCACCCCAACTGATCTTTTCTGGGAATAATGTGTTGGCCTTGGTCCCTCCTTGGACATGTCCACCTCAACATATGCCAAATGCATAAGTTGATGGTGGCTAATGCAGAAAACAACCTTTTTATGGCCCTGACCCAACTTTGGGTATAGTGTACTTTGACTCATGGAAAAGCCATGAGTTGAGGGTGACTATTATAAGGAATGCTCTGAAAAGTGGGGTTGAAAGAACAAAGAGAGAGAAAGAACAAAAGCAAAGTGACTCAATAATCAGTTGAAAGAAAAGTGAAATAAAAAATACAATAAATACAAGCAAGAAAAGAAGAGAGTCGCTAACAAAAATGAAGAAAGAAGGGAAAATAGCAAGGTGAAAGAATATGAGAAACAGGGTGAAATAAAATAATAAAAAGTGGTGTGTGTAGCCAATATGTCAAGGAGGGAAAAAATTCACCAAAGTAAACCTAAATATACCCTGCCTGACCATTAGCCTATGTTACAAGCTAAGAAAGTCCTATCGTGATCCTAAGTGTCGCATAGCGAACTTAAAGCTGTGAAAATAAGGGCAAGCTTATGGCAATATGTATGAATGATTTTGAATTTGTTCGGAGAGTAAGTGTTGAAAAGTAATCCTTATACTCAAACTTAAATAGTTGTGTGAAAAATGAGGATATTGTTTTTAAGTGAGGACACTAGTTGCAATAACGGAAATATTAGAACCTCGGTGAGAAATTGAAGAGGATAGGTGTTATTGCATGGTGAGTCTGTATCATGGTCTGATTCCACATAATTCAAGCCTCATAGTGATAGCATGCATAAATATGATGAGACTGATCGGGATTGATAGCCAAATGATTGCGAAAGATAAAATATGGATACTATTGTACAAAGATTTTGTTTTGAGTCATGGTGCGTCTCTTGAGGACAAACAACGAATTTCAGTTGAGGGTGTTGATATACCGTGGTTTCAGGGTATTTTTAATACTTTTTACTTAAGCTTAGTGTTTCCAAAAGCCTTTTTGTACTAATTTTTATGTAAGTTTCTCTTTATTTGCAGGAAAACTGTCTAAACGATGAATGCGGAGGTTTTTGAGCAAGAAATACAGAAAAGTACCACCTACGGAGCTTGTGACGGTCCGTCTTGCCCGTGACGGTCCATAGGTGGCATCGTAGTGCAGCTGCTAAAGGAAGATGGGGAAGTCTGACCAAGTGTGGGGTTACGGAGAGAGTGACGGACCGTCGTAGCCATGACAGTCTGTCCTGTTGGTTCGTCATGAAGATCAGAGAAGTAGTCCCTGTACCCAAATTCCAAGAGTTCAAGTGTTATGGAACGGTGACCCACGATGGACCTTTGTGACGATCCGTCATACCTGCCGTCGAGGGTAATGAAGAGAGCAGCAGAAGAAATTGCATAAGTATGGGATGACGGAGTCCTTGACGGCCCGTCGTGACCATGACGATCCGTCGCGAGGTCCGTCGACTGAGCCGCGTTTTGATAGATTTCCAGCAAATAGAGTCCTTATTTAATTAGGTTTTTATTATTTTTATTAATAGTTCGAAAAACCTCATTTTTGGGGTTAGACTCTTGGTTATTTGAGCTTCTTTTGTGTATTAGACTTGGTGATTATTATTACTCTTTTGGAGAATATTTAGTCTTCAATTAATTTCAGTAATTGATTGTTGGTGATTTTTGTTGATTAATCAAGTGAACTTCTGGATTTTATTCTTTCTTATTGAAGTAAGTGCATGAATTCTTATATTACATATTTGAATATTGTGATTATAACTATGGGTAACTAAACTCCATAATTAGGGTTGTGGGAACTATAGGCGAATAATGAGGTAAAACCTAACTAAAATAACAAATCTAGAATAGTGTCTTGCATGTATTGATAATTCTTTCAATTAGAAGTCTTTTTAACGGATGACCAACATTAGAACTCTCCTTAATGATACTTGCAAGACCAAGGAGGTAGATAATAGGAAAAGAATTATCAACATAGATTTAGTGTATACTATCTAATATGCTGGTATTGATTGGTACGAGGTAATAACTTAGTCAAATATCGAACACAATGCTTAATATGAGGTAAAGGTAAGGGTTAGTATAGCAACACACGTAGCCGGACCAAGGTGCGGAGTGAAATTTTCTAGATGCTGGACCAAGGATTTAGAAATACATAACTTATCACTTTGCATGCAAGATACTAGGAAAGAATTGTTATAGTTACAATTATAAAGTTATGAACCTGTGGAGAACACGTAAACCCTAGTTACTTTTATTAATTGATTAAACTCCAACATTTTAAGCTGCTAGTTGTCTCCTTTAATTTAGCTAGTTATTTTCATTCATTTAGAATTAAAAAAAACTCTTATTGTCTTTGCTTTCCAAGGAAATAATTGACTAAATTGTAGTAATAATAGATTGAAGTTAAGTCTGAACTATTTTCCTCGTGGGAACAATCCCAACCTCATTAGTTTGGTTCTTTACTTGATAAGACCGCTTTACTTCTTATTTGAGAAGTAAGTTGGAGCGTATCAGCATGCTTTGTTATCTAGTCTCATTCTGTAACTAGAACTACTTCCCTTACCATATTCACTCGGTGCTATCCTTCGTCCTCAAAGAGTAATTTACATTGAAGGTTCATATAAAGGGGTTCCATATCAAGTTCATAACCCAATCACATTTACCCTACCAAATAAATGTCCACTAGGGCTACCTCCCAATATCGACAAGAAGCTCATCATGATTTTTCTAAGGATTAATATGATGCACTTCAAGCCACCGAACCTTAAGTCTTTTATTCCTTTACTTTGAAGTATACCACTACGTCATACGACTTCAACATTCATAACCTTAGCACTAGGTTCAAGGTTTCACATAAGAGATCATCTTAACTTGATTTAAGGTCACATGTCATTCATACATTCTAGACTAAGAGACTTTAGAATCCTAAGTCAAGACATCACAAATTCACTTTCATATATACATCAAGCAAGGGACACAAGTCAACAAACACAAGACAATACATACTTCACTTTAACTCATAATACATATCATTCTAGAAGCGCATAGAGATAATCGTTATCATCTTCAAGTCATCCTATATACTATCATATCAACATAAATATGACCATCACAGACTCATATAGTCATGTAGGAATAAAATACATCAACCCTAAGACTACACATATAAGCACATTCATCGTCTGACATCATCACCTACATCACATTAATAGAACACATATACTTTCACATTAAATATCATGTAGATATATATACTCATGCTTCACATAATAAACTACACAAATAATCACATTACTTGAAGTAGTCGGCCGACAAGGCGATGGTCATCATATTACTTAAAATAATACCAACAAGGCCACATTAATTGCATGTAAAGAACATACCACCACCATAAGTGGCCCATACCAATCACAACATGACTGAAGTCTAATTAACATAAAATAAAAGATATAGGGAAATTTACAACCACATCATCCTCAACACATCAATCCAATGCCAAATCACCACATTCGATGTCAGAAGGCCCTTACCGATGGCCATAATCAACCATTCAACATAATTATAACAATATTCATGAATATAGGTCAAATTACTACATATTCATAAATCTAATTCAACCTAGATATCAATTTACTATAATTATTAATATCAATCAATACCCTACATGAAACTACATCAGAATTTATCAACATTAGATCAATATCAAGTAACCCATATCTTAGTAAAAAACTAAGGTTCATCCAATTCATGGGTTCATAGGTAATTTAGGTTAAAATAATCAATACATAACAATTCCATCATTATTAAATGTATAAAACCAATAATGCAAGAAGCCATGGAATAGATCATAAAATTGGATAATTCAACTCGAAAACTTTAGAAAATATCATTGGAAGTTGGGATCCTTGATGAAGAGAGTTTCAAGGATCAAAATCCATACTTCTATGAAGTTAATTCCTCAATATTATAAAGAATATCCACTATGTTCTTCGATCCAAGTCCTTCCTTGAGTTTTGGCTCCAATGGAGTTTTAGGGAATTTCTAAGGTATTTGGTCTTTAGATTTGGAAAAAAGAAATCTTCTAAGTTTTAAAGAATTATATACATGTTTAAAATAACCAAAATACACCTTAGGAACCGCCAAACCTATTATTTTGATGTGGGATAAAATTACAAGTTCACCCCTCAACTTACTGTGAACCTGCGCAGAACACAGCCCCAATCGAGGGTTGCCCATCGACGGGGCGTTAGTCAACACATGGACCGTCCTATCCTCCATCGATGGGTTTAGAGACTGGAAAATGGGAGATTAGCTCTATAGACTAATTACCAAATGACGCCTTCCACCTATAGGGCGTCAACTAGGCCACTAGCCGTCGTTTGCCATCCGTAGGTGGGACTGCCTTGGGCAGTTTCGGCCACCAACATGGGTCCTTCCTCAATGAACCTTGGATGGTCCTTGGGGATGTTAGCTTGTAACTTCCCAACACAAACATGATCTTATCAGAGTTTATAACCTCTCACATGAATTTCATCAAAAACGAACTCGTAAAACTCTACAAAACATGCTTAGACACACAAGGTCCTTTGTAGGCAAACCTTTGGAACGTCATGGACATTCTTAAACGTTTGACCTCCAAAATTCACGAAGCTTTACAAATTTCCTATATATGATATAATAACCCATTTAAGGACCTTATAAACTCATGTATCAGACATAAACACATAGAACCACATATGAGGCACATAGGTGACTTAGTCGTCAAACGTCTTAGTCGTCCCTTTATGTTTGATTTTGCGATGCACCTAAACTCTTAGACACTTCTTCAATATCATATTATAAAACAATTTAGGACCTTAGACAATCATGACAACCATTTTAGACTTCATTTCACCTAAGTCATTTTCGAGGTCTTACAATCTTCCCCGCTTGGACAACGTTTGTCCTCGAATGACAGTTGCCACACTCCGAACACTTCCAAGAAAATATATTCAACTAGCATCTCATAAACATACCATATAACACATTATTAAAAAGAAAACATCAATTCTACATTGTCAAGAGATTCACAACACAACAAGAAACTAGAAAACATTCTATAATGTCATTTAATCTCATGATATCAAATATTTTATATGAAATGTTAGAATTACTCAATTATTAACATATTTTTTGGATAAGAAAATTACACTATCATTTCATACTTAGAAATATTTATTTTTCTTCTTAGTTTAATTAATATATTTTCACATTTAATGATTAATAATTTTTTATTATTAAAACACGTTGAGGTTTTCATCTTTCTCCCTCTCTCTTTCCTACCTTTCTTATCATTGTCTTAGAATCTTCTTCTATCAATATCAAAATATGATGCAAAATTGCATTTCTACAATTGATTTTTGGGATTTGTCCAATTTACTGAAAAGTTTGGAAAAACATTCTCTAAAATTCATGTTACTACAAAGCATGAATTCTTTCATACATTGGAGCAACAAAAAAATATTTGAAATAGCATTTAAATATTTTTTATACAATCAACTTTAAGAATTTAATAATTTAGACTCTAAAAAGGAAAAAAATAATGAGGAAAAAATTAACATTACTACTTATCTCAAATTGCTACAATTCTATATGTCATATGCTTTAATGGCGTTGACCGAGAATGAGAGTGAAAATAATAAGGACAAAGAAAGCATGAAAAAATCTTCTTTCTTTTGGTAAATCAAGTAAGAATTCTTAACAACCTCATAAAATTAATTTGGAGTTCAAGTTACTATATAATTCTCTTTTTATGATTTTTTAAAGTATTAATAATATGTGATTTCCAAAAAAATATTTAGTATGTATTTAAAAACATGAAATGATAGTGTAATTTTTTTCTACCTTCAGTGTATATAAGTTAATTTCTATTATTATATTATTATTATTACCATTATAAATGAAGTATATTACTATGTGCATAATACATTTTATTAGTTATTTTATTTATGAAATTAATATATTTTAAATCATCTGCGCAATGCACACGTATACTAGTAGTAAGAAATAACATGAACTTAGGTATGCCACATTGTTGTCTTTTCCTCAATGTGACATTTATCCAACCTCTTGCAAAAATTTGGAAATTCCAGAAACTCAACATAGTAAAAAGATTTCATTAGTTTCGTATCCAAGCACAAGATCACACACACAACCCAAAAAAAAAAAGTCTATATATCAATTAAAAATAATCCACTTTGCGTTTCCTGTTTTAAAGATGAAAAATGTGACCGATGAATTAATTAAAATTAGAAAATTGTGAATTCCCTTCAACCATAATCTAAACCAACAAAAGAGCTTCAAAAATCAAAACACAAAATAATTTATAAATAAAAATCTCTTATAAACAGAATTTCCAACGCCCGGAAACCGTAAAAATCTCTTTAAAACTAGGTATATTTCTAGAATTAACCCGTGAAAAACAAAACATGTTAAGATCAACCTCGAATTAACCCTTGAACTACAAAAAAATAATTTAAAAACCCTAAATCCATAAATTTTTTTTTCTTACACAAATAAAATTTCTCAAAAACAGTGAACGACAAAACTTTTCATATCAAACAAGGATTAACATTTGAACATCAAATTTTGTTTTAAAAAAAATACCTAACCCATAAAAATCCTTTTCTTTTGCAGAATTAAAATTTTCAAATGTAGCTTCATTCAATTAATCCAACATCACACTTGGCGGAGATAGAAACACAGAAAATCAATAAAAAAATATAAAATTGAGCATACCTTTGAGCAATATTTGCAGAATATAGGTTTCTCTAAAAAACTGAAATCACCATTCATGTCTTCGTATATATACACAAACAAACAAACTAAAATTATCACAATCTGTATTTATTGTGTAGAAAGAAATCGATTTAAGGTAGAAGATAAATGATGGGTTTTTGATGTTTTAACGAAGAAATTTTGAATATCTCTACGATGTCGTTTCATATTAATTTACTTATTTATTTATTTATTTGTTCTTGTCAACTAGTTTATGACATGTGCAGTGTTTTAAATAATAGATATTCCCTCCTTTTTTCTAATTGATTTTTCAAAGCATTTATTCGAGGAAAAATTGTATGAAATCGCAAACTATTAATTCAAATTAATTGTTACAGTCATAGTTTCTTTTAATTATAGTTCGCAACAAACATTCTGGTATAATTCTAATTCAGAGCAAATATTCTAGTATAATTATGATTTGCAACAAATACTCCGGTATACTCATTTGTAATTCGAATCAAACATTCAGTATAATTTATACGTTTTCATGAAAAGAAACAGTGAAAAATGTTAACGAAGTATATGAGGCAATAATATTCTATAAAGAAATAAACAGAATTAAAAAATTCATTAATAATAATAATAAAAACTTGTACAAACATAAATTGTATTGGGTTAAAGTTCATACAAAATTTGAACTTTATTCATTCATTTGAGGTGAATGATTAATTTGGATTTAGAAATAAATAAGTCTATTTTGTTAAATTCAAATCCAAGGTCCATTTCACCTTGAAGCCCAAACTCATGCCACATTTCGCAGTTACTAGGCATCCAAGACCAATAAAGCAGTGCCATGTGTCCAAATAAGGTGGTAGTTTCAATAAAATGCAAACACTAATCACAACATGCCAAGTATCAATGAAAACCTTTGACCAATCATATACAACCTTGTCCACTCCTACAAGTATAAATAGAGGATGGACATGACACTGTAAGGTGCATAAAGAAAGTTCATCAACAAGCATTCTGCATTTGGAGAAAGGTACAACATCAACTACATAGGTCTTCGAAGGAGTGATTTACAAAGTTCATCTCGGAGTTAGACTTGAATGACGAAGCGCATTTCACGTTCTCAGAGACAAAAAACATCTCAAAGAGGTTTACATCATCCAAAAATTTAAGAAGTACGCTATTGAAGACCCTCAAATCTTGGAGAAGCTTAGGAGAGAGCAAGAGAACAACAAAATTTTACTCACAACGATTCATTAATAAAAATCACATTTTCTTTTATTTATTTTGCTTCCAATTGACTTTCAGCACTTACAAAAATTTGTTGCGAACAACTATGGCACGCCTTCTGGGACCAATTCTTCTCTTCATCTCTTTCTCTTGTAAATCAGACACTACAAAGGCAACTACTGCAATAGCCTTCAGAAAGAGTAGTAATTTTTTATACAAGGACTCTACGATTACTCGACATACATCAAGAACAGTGCACTAGATGGATCTTAATACTTTACTTATTTGGAGGCAATGAAAAACAATAACTCCCATATGATGGTCGTAAGTCCAACACCTAGGGGAAATCTTGTAGATGTGTTCTTTGGAGAATTTTCTCAAATTGGCTCCAACTTTGGTGAATCTGAAGATTCAACAGATTCTCCAATTTCAATGAATGTCAATGCTTTGATGGTTGACTCAACTTACATGGACGAGAAGTTTGCGATGATGGAACAAACTATTGAGGCCATGAAGAAGTCCATTCATGACAAAAATTTCATATTGCTCAACTTATGAACAATTAGAGGCCTTCACATCTTGGGAGTCAAGTCATGTCCCCGCTTGTCTATCTATTTTTGATCAACGAAACAAGGACATTGAGGAATCTCTAGGAAGTTAAAATTTCAAAAGGAGAAACAATTTGCTTCATTTGCTGTACTATTTGTCCAATAGTTGCAAGATATGATAAGGAACACTATCAATTCTCAATATGGATGAACACCACAAAGTTCCTTGTAGTCCAAGGTAATGCCAACAAACTATTAACCACCAAAGTTACAACAATTTGATGGCAAAGGGAACCCAAAGCAACATATTGTTAACGTTAATTTCTATAAACGTGTAGCAATGCTGGAACACATGGTGACCTTTTGGTAAATTAGTTTGTTCATTCACTGAAATTGAATACATTCAACTTGTAAATTGACCTGGAACAGAGGTCCATTGATAGTTGGGAGCAACTTATGAAGTAATTACTCAATTGCTTCTAGAGTAATCGCCAAACCGTAAACATGATAGAGTTGAGCGACACTAAGCAAAGAAAGGATGATCATGTGGTGGATTACATCAATCATTGAAGATTGTTGAGTCTGGACTGCAAAGATCGTCTTTCTGAACTATCTATTGTTTAAATGTTCATTCATGGAATGCATTGGGGACTTCTATACATACTACATGGAATCAAACTGTGAACTTTTGAGGAACTTGATACACGAGCACATGATATGAATTCGATCATCACAAGTCATGGGAAGACATCTCCTTTTGTTGATCTGACAAAGGAAAATAAGGAGTTCAAGAAAGGTATGACATCAAAGATACATACTAAGGAATGTATGGTGGTTAAAACAACCTTCTGTAAAGGTCACCACCAAGAAAAAGCTAAAAAAAGAAGAAGACCCAAGTCAATATCCATGGAGGGGAGGCAACTTCCATCCTTGAATGAGTTAGAGGCAAAGGTCTACTCATTTCAAGATTCAGATGTATCTATGATTTTTGATGATTTTGTAGCTAAGAAAGTTATTGATATTCCTGAATTAAAGAGGCCCAAAGAAATCATTAGGTTGGTGATCCTAGATACTGCAAGTTCCATCGCGTTCCAGGCCACTCGGCAATTAAATGCTTTACCTTGAATAATCAAATCACTATGTTAAGTGAAGGAAAAATCATCATTTACAAAGATGAAACAGTGGAGGAAAAAGATGCTTGTGGAGAACCAAATCAAAGGAAGTACTCAAGGTCGCAGTCTGTGAAAAACACCACTTTCTTGCAATTCAGAAGTTTAGAGCCTATGGAAGTTGATTTTCCAAAGAAAACTCTTGAGGGTTCACTAGAGATAGACAACCACAAAGAAACTGAAGCTAATGGTTGGACTTTTATTAGTCATAAGAAGTGGAGACATCACCCAGTCCTTATGATACGACTTCCTAAGACATGATAAACAAGGAGTGATATGAATCAACTACAACTATCAAAAAGCGTCAAGCCTTGTACTAGTAAAAATATCAATTGTTCTCAATAATAGAAGGATTGAAGGCCCTTACACCGGATGAATTCCTTCCTGAAAAATTATTTTGCGATAGTCAAATTGGTTCAACACGTGTTACTTCCAGCATAGACGAAACAAAGGGAAGCAAAGGTGAGAATAATCCAACAATAGCACAAGATTATCAAGTTGACGAAAATGTTGCCCCATGTTATGCTACAATAACCTTTACAGAACATCTCAATTGCATTTTAATCAGTGGTGGTTCGACAGTCAATTAGGCAAAAAATTATTTTGAAAAAAACTCGGGATCTCTGTTGATGAATTGTCCAAAAATAACTTTAAAATCCAAGGGTTTGATCAAGGAGGACAACGATCCATAGGGAAGATTCGAGTAGGATTGCCCATTGGAGATGTGAAATCAAACACTTTGATTCATGTCATAAATGCCAAAACATCATACAACTTATTGCTCAAGCGTCCTTGGGTTCATGAAAATGGAGTGGTGTCATCGACTTTACATCAGTGCATGAAATATATGAAAGATGGTGAAGTAGTAAAAATATATGAAGATATCAATCCTTTCACTAAGATGGAGTAATATTTTGCACATGCAAAATTCTATTAAGATTCTGGAAGAGAAAATGTGGAGAACATGTAGAAGTCCACTCAACTAATCTCGAAGATAGTAAATATCAATGGGCCAATATCAAGATGTCTAAGAAGAGAAACGAAGAGATTTCCATTAAGCTCTCACCATCTAAAGAAGATATGCAGTCCAATATTAATAATGAGCAACCAATTTTTCCTACATTCCACGTGAGCATTGAAAAAGAGACAACCGCTGCTAGAGGAATGTACTTAACAAGTCCACTCACCTAGGAAGGAACTCAATCACATAACATTTCAAGATTTGAAGGAGAAAATGACTGTCCCGGTTGCACGAGTCCTATAAATAATTTTGGAGCCCTCCAAAGGTAATACCAAAGTTTGTAAGATAATAAGGAACTTTTATCAAAAGGTCATCACATTGTTCAAAAAATGAGGTTACGACTTCTCAAGTCCAGTTATGTTAGGAGACCTTAGGGATGAAGTCACTGGTGAAAAGATACATGGGCTTATAAAGTCTCAAAGGCACTTGAGAAATCAAATATATCATGTCGCCACTCCTATGTTTAGGTTAGGAATTATCTTTCCAGAGCCAATTAGGATATTATCTAAGAAGGGTAAGGAAATAACTTCATCCCACCAGACCTCTATAGAAATAACAGGGGAACCTAAGAAAGGTAAAACCCCACGATGGACTTCGGTGTTTGAACGCATTGAAAAATTGACATCTCGTCTCTCTATATTTGAAATATGAGTCTGCAAGGATGGAAGGGAATACTCTAAACAAGTGGGCGAATATGCCACCACCTCAAACACCTCTGTTATTTTATCTCTTGGGAACAAAAAGGAAGTCATCATAAAAAAAGAGATCGTTGGAGCATGAAAATCAAGATTCTTGTGATGTAACAAACGACAAAGATATCCATAGTGTTTTCCCATCACGTGTGAAGAGAAATGATACATTTCCAATTATATGATGGTTCTTCGAAGGTAAAAAAAAGAATTTTTTTTGTCACCAACCAATTTCATGGAGAAACTAAGAAGATGGATGATAAAGACTTCACAGTCTTCAAAGGAAATCAGAGGAAGATTCAAACTTCATACAATCATCATATCACATAAAAGTGGAAGAAGGTTCACATATTGATGATACATATATGATGTCCAAGAAGTTTCCCCTTAACTAGAGGATGACATACAATCAACCATAGACGATCTCAAGAAACTAAATCTAGAAAATTTGGAAGATCCACACCCAACTTTCATTAGTGAACTTCATAAACCATAGAAAAAGAGGAAATACTTGAAGTTATTGGTTGAGTAAAAAGACTTTTTTGCCTGGTCATAAAAAAAAAATTCCAGCCATAGTCCCAGGATTTGGAATTCATTCGAAGATTTATTTCTAACCTGGCTGGACGATATCAACCCTTCAACCATTTGATGAACAAATATGGTCCTCGGATCAATACTGTCGAAATCCTTTTGAAAGCATAAAAAGACAATTGTTGAATTCAACTGTAATAGGTGCACAAACTCCTAGAAAGCCATTGATACTATACATTGTATCGCAAGAGCAACCACTTGGGGCACCTCTTGCCCAAGAGAATGAAGCTAAGAAATAATAGGCATTGTTCTATCTGAGTGAAGCTTGATAGGAGTTTAATTGAATGATATGTCCATTGAGAATATGTGCTAAGCATTGATTTATGTCATAATAAAAATTTGGGCCTTATTTTGAAGCATACACTATCAAGCTAATTTCTCGGGCTAATCCCGTGGAGTTTGTAATAACTCAACTCAGGATGTCTGGCAAGATGGTCAATATTGTTTAATCAATATGAGATAATATACATACCTCAAAATGCTGTGAAGGGGAAAGTACTTGTAATTTCCTTGTTGATCACCCTCTTTCGGGAAAATGGGAAACTTCGAATGAGTTTCCTGATGAAGATGCATTTTTCACTAAAGAACTGCCACCACAGTCGATGTTCTTTGATGGATCTGCACTTCAAGATGGTGTAAGGGAAGGAGTCCTATTGATATCCACGGAATAATTGATCTTATCATTTTCATTTGTTCTAGGTGAAGCATGTTCCAACAACGCTACAGAGTACAAAACTTTGATTATGGGTCTTAAAATGGCATCAGAGGCTCTGCATTCGTCTATAGCCGCATAGCCCTTTGATATTGTTGGACCTCTTCCAAACTCATAAAAAGAACAAAGTATATATCGGCTGTCACTGACTATTTCTCTAGACGGGCTGAAGTTTTACCATTAAAAGAGGTAAAGAAGGAAAATGTTGTTGATTTTATCAAATCAAACATAATTTTTAGAATACACCAAATTTGGAGTTCCGCATTGATTTGGTTAGGACATTTATTTTTTTCAATGATTATCTGATCAATCCATTGTACATGGCGATCTTATATTGAAGTTCCTTTGAATAATTTTCATTTTTGTACAAGGAATACTTTGGTAAAATTGGACCAAGAAAATCATATCAATTCTTACTCATCTAAATGGAAGTTGGTAGCACTTTAAAGGAAAACAATAACTCCCGAGATTTCAAGAATAATCTTACAAAATCAAGTAACTGAGAGAAAATTTAGTGTGATTATTAAATTACCAATTGTTTCCAATCAGAAGGATTGCAAAAACAAAAAAAATAAGCAAATCAATTTATGTTTTTTAATTTAAAATTCAACTTTGACAAATTGTGTGACACTCGAAGTGTTGGTGTCCAAATTTGTTTTCAAATCTATGGTAAATGTTTTTTTTGTATTCATACAACTTTGACACATTGATTTTCTTATCCCTTTCAAGTGGATTTAAATAACAAAAGTCTTTAGGAGCACATCAAAATGGAGTTGTGCATGACCTTACCATGCAATTTGTTTCATCACAAGAAATGGAGTAAAGCAAATGTCTTAAGAGTGATATTCTTGGACTCATGAAGACTTCAACTCTCGTTGTATTCGGATAGCCTACACATTGCCACGTCTCAAAAGAGGAAAGCACATTCATGAAGATTTCATATCTCGTCGTAAAGTTTGGCAAGCCTACACGTTGACAACTCTAAACAAAAGGGAAACCCCATTCCTGAAGACTTCAACTCGTCGTAAAATTTGACAAGCCTACACGTTTAGAAGTCCAAAAAAAATAAAACACATGAATACTTCAAGTCCTGTCACCAAACTTCGGCAATCCTAGACGTCGACAAGTCTAGAAGTAAGGGACATTTGTAGACACATATATTATTCATACAAAATTTGAATTAAATCCATGTTTGTTTGGGCTGAACGATTAATTTGATTACAAAATAAATAAGTCCATTTTATTAAATTCATATCCAAGGTCCATTTCACCTTGAAGCGCAAATTCTTGTCATAATGACTAGTCATCCAAGACCAATAAGGTGGCGCCAATTGTTCAAATGAGGTGGTAGTCCTAAACAAATGCAAAAACCAACCACAACATGCCAAATGTCAAATGACATCCTTTGGCCAATCTTATGCAACATTGTCCACTGCTACAACTATAAATAGGGGATGAATGACATTCTAAGGGTCATAAAGAAAGTTCTTCAACAAGCATTCTGCAATTGGAGAAAGATACAACATCAACTACATAGCTCTTCGAATGAGTGATCAACAGAGTTCTTCTAGCAGATCGACTTGAAACGATGAAGCACTTTCCGATGTTCCCATAGATAAACAACATATCAAGGAGTCATCCAACAATTCTATAAGTACACTACTGAAGGCCCTCGAATCTTGGATAAGATTAGGAGAGAGAATCAAGAGAACAACATAATTCCACTCACTGCTATTTATTAATAAGAATCACGTTTTCATTTATTCATTTTTCTAGCGCTAACGGAAATTTGTTTCGAAAAAAACTATATGAAATAATTTAAAGAGATAAGTTTAGGTTTAGCAAATATAAAAATCATATTTGTATTCTATAAATATTGTTTTCATAATTGTGCTCCATAGCAAACTTTATCTTTTTTATGGAGCATCAAATTTGTATAAATCATTGGCAGGAGCGTAGATTTGTATAAATTTATGGTAAATATCTTGTCTGTATAAAAGTGCAGTGATTGTGTATGTACATCGATAGATAATTATGTATCTGCAATTAGGGGCTTTGAATTATAGGTGACATTAATGTGTCAAATAAAGGGGCGGTGACAAAAGTCTTAAGTATTGAGTGTAGGTGACAATTATGTGATTAATGATTAAGTATTATGGAGTTGCCCTAAAGTTTATTAGTTGACAACTTTGTCCATTGAATTAAATGAAGGGTAAAAGGGTAAATCATGAAATCCTTATTTAAGTAATTTTTGGTTTGAACCAAAATTGTGGAGAAGCCACCAGGGAGCTGTACGAAAAGGGAAAATAAATGATCCCCCCCCCCACCTCCAGCCGTATTCCTCTTCTTCTTCTTCTTCTTCTTCTTCTTCTTCTTCTTCTTCTTCTTCTTCTTCTTCTTCTTCTTCTTGTTCTTCTTCTTCTTCTTCTTCTTCTTCTTCTTCCTCTTCTTCTTCTTCTTCGTTCTTGCTTGCTTGTTTGTCTTTCTTCCGTTACCTTCATCATCATCTTCTTCTTTTAATATATTGTTGGTCTTGGATGCTAGTCCTTGAGCTTTCTTATTCTTTTCTTCTTCTTGAATTCGATTTAGCTATTCTAATCAGTTGACCGGATTCCGTTTTGTATCAATTGGAATTACTTCGTAAGTGATTGGGGTCACACACCATTGTTTTGGTAAGTAAATTAATAGTTATTTGAAATCATTCAACATCATCAAGGTAGCTGTAATTATTTCAATATTTTGCATTCAAGTTTTCAACATATGGTTATATATGTTGCAACAATTTGGTTATTTCAATTGCAACAGAATAGACATCTGTTGCAACATATGACTTATACATTTTGTCACAACATGTGATTTATGTTTAGCAAAAGAATATTTATATGTAGCAACATATTGACATTTGACAATAGAATAGTCATATGTGGCAACATATAACCTACACATGTTTCCACATGTGATTTATTTGTCAAAATAGAACAGTTATACGTAGAAACATATGACTTACATCTCGCCACAAAATAGTCATATGTTGTAACATTTGACTTAGACCTGTTGTCACATGTGATTTATTTGTCACAACATAACAATTATACATAGAAACATATGACTTACATCTCGCCACATAATAGTCATATGTAGCAACATATGACTTACACATTTCTTCATTAGTAATAATTAATTTTTTAATTAATATTTTTAGGTACAATAAATGGAGAAACTATTTATAGGTATTTATAGTCACGGTGAATGGGTTCAGAAGAAAATTTGATATATTTGACGGTGGAAGGATAGTAAGAAAAGGAGAGGGTCGATAGGGATGACTGTCGAAGGAACTATTTTGTATGATAATTTTATTTGGAAAGGTGCTGGAACCTCATTTGTCGGGAGAAAGACTAATTTATAGAACTGTTCATCAATTTTATGACAATCATTGTAAATTATGTTGTTGTGATTTAGAAATAATTGAAGTAATTAAATTTTCATGTTAATTAAATCTTCATGTGTAACAACATATATACATTTCTTGCAAAATGATTAAAGTGACCTTTTCGTGTTTTGTACTAATTTTTGAATTTGTTGATTACAAATATTTAATGTAATTTTTTTTGACATTTATCCATTACTAAATCGCTAAATTTATTGATTAACCATCCTTGAAGTGACATATGCGGCAACATATGCACGTTCTATAGGAAAAATTACAACAAACATGTCATATGTGGCAACATATGTATATCATGATATGATCAATGTAACATTCCAGAAAATGTACTCGTCTAGTGAAAAGCCTATAAAGTTCTAAGAATAGGTATTGGGGGTACATAGGCATCCCAATGCCCAAAAATATTGTCTTAAAGGGTGTTAGCCAATTTTGTATGTATTAACAAGCTTGTCCAAGAAATGTACCTGCAATAAAGACCCTAATGTCACAGACTTAGAGTATTTGCTGAGACTCCGTGCGGTACTTGACAACTTACTCACGAATCTTTCATGATCTTGTAAGCTCAAGTAAGCCCTTTTATACTAAGATCGCTAAGAGATTGAAAGGAAGACTTAGAGAATTTTGGAAGAAGGCTTTTTACTACTTGGAAGATTTCTTTACAACTTTCTTGGTTGGTTAAGAAATGTGAGTCCCCCTATTTATACTACTACCTAGGGGTTAAAGTGTAAATAAAAATTACTTACAAGTCCGTAAGTTATTTACACTTTGGTCCCTATTCTAGAAAAGTCAACATTTTCTAGGATCTTCCAAAGCCTTTCAAGAAATATCTAAATTATTCTATAGAATTCTAGAAAACTCTCTAGTCTTATTGATTAATCTAGAAGGTTCTACAGTTTTTCGCAAACCTCTCCATTACTCTCGACCCTTCCGACTCTATCCGAATGTAAAATTTAACTATGATGTGGCGGGACGTGACATTGTCCCTTACCTATTGATGTGACGACCGCGTCGCATCGTCACTTCATCGGCGACCGAGTCTTGTCTTCTCGTACGCGCGACCAATAGTCCATTGACTCGATCAATGCCCTCACACAACTCCTTCAATTGCTTTGTTATTTCTTCTGTCTCGGCCTCACGATCTACCTCCATCTTTGGTGGCTAGCGTCTCAGTGGATCCTTTGGCATCACAATATTGTTCCCTCTTGGAACCTTCTTCATGCATTGTGAAAAGGAATTAGCACCATTCTCTTCCATCGAACTTGTAATGGTGGCTACCAATGTCGACTTCTCCTTCTTGGGGTTTTTCTGCCCTTTTGTGTTTGGTGCCATAATCATGGGAACCATTCATCCTTTCTCCATGACTAGAAGTCGTTGGAGGTAAGGATCGATCACCTCGTGACAAGCTTGGAAGAACTCCTGCCCAAGAATTATATCAAAGAGATCTAAAGGAGAGACAGTGAAGTTGGTTTTACCTTGCCACTCGCCTAGCGTGATGCTTACTCCATGTGCGACTCCACTCACAGGAGTCGGTGGTGCATAGACCATCCTAAGTTGGGCGTTACTTGGACTATAACATAGTCCCAACCTTGTCGCTGCCGTCTTGGTCATGATATTGACATTTGCACCTATGTCGACCATAGCACGAACGGTCTTCCATTGATCGTGATGTCGACATACTGCGCACGCATACTCTCGGCTTCTTTGGTTGCTTGGTGATAGTTCCACATAGTCCTAGTAAGCCCAACTGCATCATCTCCTCACCTTTTTATTGCTCATGTGCTTCCTTCTCTTTCCGCTCTCGCAGGATAGCACCAAGGCTCTTCAGCTTGAGGCACCTCGCATATCAATGCGGCCCACCTCATATTTAGCAATCACCTCTTTTTGAAACCTCTGTCTTTCTCACTATGTTGCCATGACATCCAGAGTTCTTGCCAAAGGACTTATAGGTATCATGCTTCTTAGTATGTGGCCGCTACTCCTCGCCTTTGCCATGATCTCCCCCACCATGGTCATGACTACCTCTTATCTTATTTCCTTTGGCTCTGTCGGGCTCCTTGTTCCTGATGTCTGTCAATGCTTTGGCCTGCGTGATGGCTTCATCAATCGTCCTGACCTATCGACGTTCCAACTCCGTCCTGTCCCAACTTTGCAGCTCATCCATGAAGTGGAACAACATATCTTCATCCGTGAGGTTGGTAATCTGAAGCGTAAGGGTGGTGAACTCCTGCACATATGCGCGTATGCGTCCTGTTTGCTTCAGTTCCCCAAACTTGCGCTTCACCTCATAGATAACGTTGTTAGGGAAGAATTCTTTCTTGAAATCCTCGCGAAATTTCTCCCATGTGTTGATGGTTCAACGCCCCTTCCCTAATTCCAACTATTTACGCCTCCACCATAGCATGTCCATCTCCGAAAGATACAACACAGCTGCGTTGATCTTATTTTCATCGTTCCTTACTAGATTACACTTGAAGTAATTCTACAAGTGACATAAGAAATTCTCCACCTCTTGCGCGTCACGGACGCCTTTGAACATAGGTGGCTTGGGATCCTCGACCTTGGCCTCCCTATCTCGGTCGAACGACAACAATCCTTCAACTTATGCACCTTCCTTGAGTGCTTTTATCTTGGACTTCATGGTCTCAATCGTGCTCATTACCTCCATGAGCCGACACTCCAAGGAAGTGATAACCTCATTCGCATTAAGCACATCCACAAGCCGACACTCCAAGGAAGTGATGACCTTCTTCATCTCAAACTCAGCCCGCTGTCGACCCTCCAACTCCTTTTGGATGCTCTCGGTCTCCTAAAGGGTGAAGTCCTCAAGAGTCTTGAACTTGCCATCTGCCACGTTCATGCGCCGGCCTAAGATCTCAACGACCTATCTCGCCACTTCCACCCTTGCGACCCATTCTTCTCGAGCGGTGATGTCTATGGCATCTTCGCCCATTTCTTCGTCACTAGCTTCGGTAGTCAATGGTGGATGAGATGTTAGCGCCTCACGAGGTGTGAGTTCGGAAAGCACCTCCTCATTACCCTTTTGATGTGTCTTCCCCTTTTGGTTCTTCTTACCACCATCCGACGTACGTTGGTGGTACTAGCGCCGTTTATGTCTCCTTCAGTAACCATTCCCTTAGTATAAAACCTGTTCTTATACCACTTTGTCACGAACTTAGAGTATTTTCTAAGACTCCGTGCGGCACTTGACAGTCACTCACGAATCTTTCACGATCTTGTAAGCTCAAGTAAGACCTTTTATACTAAGATCGCTTAGAGAATGAAAGGAAGACTTAGAGAATTTTGGAAGAAGGCTTTTTACTACTTGGAAGATTTCTTTACAACTTTCTTGGTTGTTTCACAAATGAGAGCCCCTCTATTTATACTACTAGCTAGGGGCTAAAGTGTAAATAAAAATTACTTACAAGTCCCTATGTTATTACACTTTGGTCCCTATTCTATAAAAGTCTACATTTTCTAGGATCTTCCAAAGCCTTTCAAGAAATATCTAAATTATTCTAGAGAATTCTAGAGAACTCTATAGTCTTGTTGATTAATCTAGAAGGTTCTAGACTTTTTCGCAAACTTCTCCACAACTCTAGACCCTTCCGCCTCTATATGGATGTAAAATTTAACTACGATGTGGCGGAAAGTGACACTTAGCTAAAAATCTTCATTTTCAGCGTTCACAAAATAAGTGCGAGCGAGACATCCATAGGTCAAGCCTAGGCACCATAGCACATGAACAATTAAAATGGGCATGTAGAGTAAGCAGTGCCCAAGGATATAATGAGGATCCTTGGGACAATAAGAAATGAGCAGCAACACATGTGCAAGCACATGTGCAACCCATGTGCAAGAATTAAATTAGGGTGGTTAGGGAGGTTAGGGGCAGGAGCACATGTGGGGTCAAGCCATGTGGGGCTGAGCTTCCTAAAAAACTCTAGGATCTAACTAACTTACCTAAATAGCAAACTAAACTAGGACTAACCGAAATAAACTAATTAGTGCACCCGACAACCCAAGACCTAACCGGGTGACACTAACCTAGTAACTAACTCAAGAAACATTGTAGTACCTAACCTAGGATGGTACAAAAGGGTTACTTATGGCCCTAAAGTAGTTACCCTAGGTCACTTAATTAATTAAATTAAAAACTTAATTAATTAATTTAAATGGGCAAAGCAAAATCCTTACACTAGACAAGTAACTAACTAAGAAAAAGACTAGTACCTAACCCAGGATGGTCCAAAGGTTGGTTATGGTCCTAACAACTTAGAGGTACTTTAGTAATTACCCTAGGTTACCTAATTAATTAAATTAGTAATTTAATTAATTAATTTAATTGGTCAAAACTTAAACCACTAAGCAATTTCCAGATTTCGGTTAAGTCAAATGTTCTTCTAGTTCTAGTCAGGGTTGTTTTAGTAAATTAGCTAATTTATTTATTAATTAAGTTAATTAGTCTAAGTTAAATTACTAAGTATCAGTTCCTAAGACCTAGAAACTCACGAATAAAACAGAAAACAAGCGTGAGAAAAACAGTGAGTAAAACACAAGAAAAACAGAAAATTTCTTAGGTGATTTCAAGGTATTCTTCAAGGTTTTCGTGCAAGGTGATCTTCGTAGATTCAATTCTACATAAGGTATGGGTTTTCTCTCCTGGAATTCTTTCTCCAAGAGGTCTTTCAAAGGTTTTGAATTCATGAATGTCGAAACTAGGGTTGTTCCCAATGATATTGTTGAACGTCCATCTCCCTACTTATCCTTGTTTTCGATTCTATAAGTATATAGATGTAATCCCAAACATATTGTTGGTATGTGGTTCTAACTGATCATTATATGTTGGTTCTTGATATGTTAATGACTAATGAGGCTTACATACTTGATTAATATGATTACGGTATTATTTTATGAAATAAAGAATGATGTAATGCTTACTTGTGTTCGAGAATATGAAGTTTGTTAAAAGTCGATTACGAAGATAGCCACTGTTAAAACTCGACTTGCTTATACTAAGGAGATCACTATAATACATTCGTGGAATGAATTGATGTGGTTAGTGACAACATAATGAAAATTGTTTAACTGAAAGTTTGGTTTATGCCAATAAATTTTTTAATGAATAAGTTAAACCAATTAAGCATGACCAATGTAACTTTAAATTCATAACCAAGGGACAAGTCCCAACATACCTTTTCAAATGCACTATTAAAATAAGTAAGTACATTGAACAAAGTTTATAACGTTCATAAAGAGTGGTATAAAGTTACCCAATGATATTTAACAATATAAGGTGAGTAATAACATAACCAAAAGCTTAAGAATTATGAAAGTGACCAGAATGAGGTGTTAAAAAGAAGTGAGACAAGTCTCACTCACCCTAGATAATTATGTTATAGATACTCACATAACAGGGTGTTAATAATCATGAGACAAGTCTCATTAACACCAAGATGATACTGTAAGGGTTAATTTACATTTCATCAAGTAATGAAAGGGATGACCTGTTATCCAAAGAGTTAAGTAAACCTCATAACTAGAAGCAAGAATCCATAATGTTTGAGTCAAACTCTAAGAGATAAGAAAGTAATGTAAATCTGAGCTTAGCACCGATAGACTAGCAATGATATTGTGCCAGCATATGTAAGTCTCATGAGACGAGGCTACCACCAAGGTGGACAAGTAGTCTCTGTTGTCTCCTAGTCTTTGAATTATGTTGTTAGTATAGGAACTAGCTAGTGGATTCCACCTAAGAGAGCTAGGTATGATGCGGTTTCACTTTGGCCAGTGATTCCACCTCTTTTTAATGTGGGGAAGAAACTGGATTTTATGTTTAGCTCACATGATCTATTACGGTTATAGCTCAGGAAAGTATCCGGTTGACTTCAAGCGTGAACCCCTCTTTTTGTGTGAGGAAGACACTGATTTGGGTTCACTTTAGCCAGTGAACCACCCTTTTCGGTGTGGGGACGACACTGGATTTCTTGATTAGCTCATATGATCTAGGTTCACTTTGATCGGTGAACCACCCCTTTTCGGTGTGGGGCAGACACTGGATTTCATGCTAGCTCGCATAATCTTAATGACAAAGATTTCTTTAAGAAAGTAAGAATGAAAGAAGAAGAAATGTAATTTCAAAGTGAGCTAAGAAAGTAAGAGATTAATTATGTCAAATAATCTGTGCTTGATAAGAATAAAGTTTTAACAAGTTATTAGCCTGTGCGAATCAAGATCTATGATCCAATATCTTGACGTCATGCAAATGATCAAACAATGGGCATAGGCAAATAAAAGTTGGTTTATAATGACTTCTTATATAATGCCAATAAATGGGAGTAAAACATAATGGCAAATCAATGTCCCACAATATCCATAATATGAAAATGATGAAATAAGTGGCCTAGCAAATAAAGATTGGCTTATAAAGATTTCATGCCAATCTAACAAGAATGGAAAGAGTAACTTGTACTAAGGGTAGCCAAATCATTTCCTTAGTCTTTTGGATTACTTACTTGATTCATTGTTGTTATGGGACTACAATGAATCATTTCACTTGTAAGCAAAGCATAAGATTGAAGAGATCTTTGAACTACACAACAAAAAGAAGAAAAAGACTGAAAGATAAACTAAGTATAAAAAGAAGAGCTCTCGGGTTTGGAGGAGTAAATTTCAAAATTTTCACTCGAGTTGTTCTAAATTTATGTTCATGATTCCAAGGTATTATGTTCATATAGAAAATGAGCTGTGTGCTTTTAATGCATAAAAATATGTCATATTCATAACATAATTCACCAATAACTAATTTAGGAAGTCTAGTGACTTCACTTTCCTTAAAATGGCATGTTATTATAAGAAGAGCTTTCCTTAATCATGCATAGTCCTTTTGTGTATATGTGCATACACCCATACTTAGTACAAGTGTGTACTAACCCCTATAGAATTACTATTTTATTGGCGTCGATCAGAGAACAGATTGAAGTCTCATTGAAGCATTTGGATCAGCGATCTCCAGACTTTGGTAGGTCCTCTTGAGTTTGAGGATGCTGCACCTATCATTCCAGCTTAGTACTTTAGACATATCAAGTGGATGTTTTCCCTAGCGTTTCATTTCAAACTTTTATTCAAAGCTTTGTATTAAGGCCGTTTGGCAAACTATTAATATATATTGATTTCTTCATCGAATTACATAATCGATTATAGATGGTTGTTTAGTCTTTGAGCTCATTTGAATATTATTCTATTTAATGATCATATGAAGTCTATGTATACTTCACTATGTTTAAAAAGATTTAAATTTACTACAAATTTAACTATATGATTGTGATGAAATCTAAGAAGAGGCTTGTCTGCGACCTCTGAGAGATTAACACACCGATTGCATTAAGATTCCAGAATTCAGGTGTGACAATCTTGGTATCAGAGGATGAGTTTAAAGCTCAAAAGATCCACGTTACATAGTTTCTAACTTATGGTTGTGAAGCGTGCCACAATCATGAAATAGAGAATAAGTGATGTTAAGAATCTTTCCTTCTTCTACACTTTATTGTGCCATGTAGAGCTTTGACATATTTTGAAATTCTAGTATCGAACTTCCTTCTTGTGTGTACCTGTAGAGAATGAACACAATAAGAAACGCAGGCAGGGCAGTTGGAGAAGCAGCTGCTGGGGGAAACCAAGATCCTCCTCAAGCCCCAGCCGCTGATGTACAAGTGCCTGTCAACCCAGCTGCATTGACGGATGGAGAAGTGAGAGAAGAACTAGTTCAGATGGCCCAATCCATCACTACTCAGGCACAGGCTATCACAACCCAGGCCACTAGAGAGGGTGCTCCTAGGGAGAACCCACATGCTAGCACCATGGCTAGCAGACTGAGGGATTTCACCAGAATGAATCCTCCAGTCTACTTCTACTCTAGAACTAATTAGGATACCCAGGAGTTTGTGGATGAGGTCTACAAAATACTTTGTGCTATGGGTGTTAATGAAAAAGAGAAGGCTGAGTTGGCTGCATACCAGCTCAAGGATGTGGCTCAGGTATGGTACAAAAAGTGTTGAGATGGCCAAGTTGGTCTAAAATGCCAAATTAAAATTCTATGCTTTGAAAGGTAGAGAGGAGAAGGAGAAGTCAGCTGATGTGGTCACTAGTACCTTGCATGTCTTTTCTTTTCCTGTGTAAGCATTGTCAGATCCAGGATCCACCTTATCTCTTGTTACTAGTTTAGTAGCTAGTAAATTTGACTTGCTTCCTGAGATCTTGCATGAACCTTTTGTAGTAAGTACTCCCATAGGAGACAATATTAGAGCTGAAAGGGTATATAGAGATTGCTGAATAACTGTTCTTGATAGAGTTACTTATGCTGACCTAATAGAATTAACCATGCTTGATTTTGATATAATTTTGGGTATGGATTGGCTTCATAAATGCCAAATGAGTTAGTGTTTAAATGAGTTAGAGTTGAAATGGGAAGAGCGTGGTTCAAATACAACGAGCCAAATAGTTTCTAATCTTAAAGCCAACAAGATTTGATTTAAAATGATATTTAGTGTCATTCGGGGATGAATTTTCCTAAGGGGCGGATAATGTAACAGTCCAGAAACTGTACTCGTCTACTGAAGAGCCTATTAAGTTTTATGAACAGGAATTGGGGGTACATAGGCATCCCAATGTCCAATATTTAGATATATTGGGCATATTAGAGAATATTTGCTTAAAGGGTCTTAGCCAATTTTCTATGTATTAACAAGCTTGTCCAAGAAATGTACCTGCAATAAAGACCCCAAGCTAAAATCTTCATTTTCATCGTTCACAAAAATAAGTGAGAGGCATCCATATATCAAGCCTAGGCACCATAGCACATGACCAATTACAATGGGCATGTAGAGTAAGCAGTGCCTAAGGATATAGTGAGGATACTTGGGACAGTAAGAAATGAGCAACAACACATGTGCAACCCATGTGCAACAATTCAGTTAGGGTGGTTAGGGCGGTTAGGGGCAGGCGCACATGTAGGGTCAAGCCATGTGGGGCAGAGCTTCCTAACAAAATATAGGATCTAACTAACTTGAAAAACTAGATAAATAACCTAGTAATAACCAAAATATACTAACTAGTGCACCCGACAACCTAAGACCTAACCGTGTGACACTAACCTAGTAACTAACTTAATAAACATCATAGTAGCTAACCTAGGACGGTCCAAAAGGGTTAGTTATGGCCCTAAAAACTTAGGGGTACTTTAGTAATTACCCTAGGTCACTTAATAAATTAAATTAACAACTTAGTTAATTAATTTAAATGGGGAAACCAAAATCCTTAAACTAGATAAGTAACTAACTAAGAAACATCCTAGTACCTAACCCTGGATGGTCCAAAGGGTTGGTTATGGTCCTAATAACACAGGTGTACTTTAGTAATTACCCTAGGTTACCTAATTAATTAAATTAGAAATTTAATTAATTAATATAAATGATCAAAATTTAACCACTAAGAAATTTCCTGATTTCGGTTAAGTCAAGTGTTCTTCTAATTCAAGTAAACCTAAGAGGAGTGTTTCAGTAAATTAGCTAATTGATTTATTAATTAAGTTATTAGTCTAAGTTAAATTACTAAATATCAGTTCCTAAGACATACAAAACTCATAAATAAAACAAAAAAGAAGCGTGAGAAAAACAGTGAGCAACACGCAAGAAAAATAGAAAATTTGTAGGCGATTTCAAGGTATTCTTCAAGGTTTTCGTGCAAGCTGATATTTGTATATTCAATTCTACATAAGGTATGAGTTTTATCTCCTTGAATTCTTTCTCCAAGAGGCTTTCAAACGTTTTAAATTCATGAATGTCGAAACTAGGGTTGATCCTAATGATATTGTTGAACGTCCATCTCCCTAGTTATCCTTGTTTTCAATTCTATAAGTATATAGATGTAATCTCGAACATATTGTTGGTATCTGGTGATAACTGATAATTATGTGTAGGTTCTAGATTTTTAATGACTAATGAGGCTTATATACTTGATTCATATGATTAGGGTATTAGTTATAAGAAATAAAGAATGATGTAATGATTAAATGTGTTCGAGAATATGAAGTTTATTAAAAGTAGATTATGAAATTAGCTACTGTTAAATCCCGACATGCTTATATTGAGGAAATCACTATAATACATTCGTGAAATTAATTTATGTGGCTAGTGAGAGTATAATGAAAATTGTTTAAGTGAAAGTTTGGTTTATGCCAATAAATTGGCTAACAATACATTGTCGAAAAAGTTGAATGGAATTTGCTTAAAATGTTATTTCAAAGATATCATGAAAAATTGGATAATGAGTAAGTTCAACCAAATTAAGCATGACCAATGTAACTTTGAATTAATAACCAAGGGTATGCCAATCATTGGGACAAGTCCCAACATGCCCTTTCCAAATGAACTATGAAAATAAGTAAGTACATCGAACAAAGTTCATAACGTTCATAAAGAGTGGTATAAAGCTACCCAATGACATTGAACAATATAAGGTGAGTAATAACATAATCAAAAGCTTAAGAAATATGGAAGTGACCAGAATGAGGTGTTAAAAGGAAGTGAGACAAGTCTCTCACTCCTACCAATTATGTTAAAGATACTCGCATAAGAGGATGTTAATAATCATGAGAGGTTAAATTCATATTTCATCAAGTAAAAAAAAGGATGACCAGTTATACAACGAAATAAGTAAACCTCATAACTAGAAGGAAGATTCCATAATGTTTGAGTTAAACTCTAAAAGATAAGAAAGTAAAGTAAATCTGAGCTTTGCACTGATAGACTAGAAATGAGATTGTGCCAGCACATGTAAGTCTTATGAGACGAGGCTAACAAAGGTGGATAAGTAGTATCCTTATGTCTCCTAGTCTTTGAAGTATGTTGCCAACATAGGAACTAGCCAGTGGATTCCACCTAAGAGAGCTTGGTATGATGCGGTTTCACTTTGGCCGGTGATTCCACCTCTTTTCTATGTGGGTAAGACATTAGATTTGATGGTTTGCTCACATGATCTATGTCGGTTATAGCTCAGGAAAGTATCCATTTCACTTTAGCCTTTAACCCCTCTTTTCTGTGTGACGAAGACACTGATTTGGTTGCACTTAAGCTGGTGAACCACCCCTTTCCAGTGTGGGGTAGACACTGGATTTCATGATAGCTCGCATGATCTTATTGCCAAAGATTTCTTTAATAAAGTAAGAAAAAAAAAAGAAATGTAGTTTCAAGATATATGCTCCAATATCTTCACATTATGCAAATGATCAAATAATGGGCATAGCCAAATGAAAATTGGCTTATAATGACTCTTATATTATGCAAATAAAGGAGAGTAATACATAATGGAAACTAATGTCCCACAATCTCCATAATATTAAAATGATGAAATAAGTGGCCTAGCCAATAAGATTGGCTTATAAAGGTTTTTACGCCCAATCGAACAAGAATGGAAAGAGTAGCTTGTAGTAAGGGTAGTCAAATCATTTCCTTAGTCTTTTGGATTAGTTACTTGATTAATTGTAGGTATGGGATTACAATGAATCATTACACTTGTAAGGAAAACATAGGATTGAAGAGATCTTTGAACTACAAAACAAAAAGAAGAAACAGACTGAAAAATAAACTAAAGTATAAAAAGAAGAGCTCTCGGGTTTGGACGAGCAAATTTCAAAATTCTTGCTCGAGTGGTTATAAAATTATGTTCATGATTCAAAGATCTTATGTTCATATAGAAAATGAGTTATGTGCTTTGAATGAATTAAAATATGTCATATTTAAACCATAATTCACAAATAACGAATTTAAAAAGCCTAGTGACTTCACTTTCCAGAAATGACATGTTATAGGAAGAGCTTTCCTTGATCATTCATACTCCTTACGTGTATATGTGAATACACCCATACTTTGTACGAGTGTGTAATAACCCTATTCTTTTACTATTTTATAGGCGCAGGTCAGAAACTAGATTGAAGACTCATTGAAGTGGTTTGGATCAGCGATCTCCAGACTTTGGTAGGTCCTCTTAGGTTTGAGGATGCTACACCTATCATTCCATCTTAGTTCTTCACATATCTAGTGGATGTTGTCCCTAGCGTTTCATTTCAGACTTTTATTCAAAGCTTTGTATTAAGGCATTTTGGCAAACTATTAATATATATTGATTTCTTCATTGAATTGCTTAATCGATTGTAGATGGTTGTTTAATCTTTGAGCTCATTAGAATCTTATTCTATGTAATGATCATATGAAGTCTATGTATACTTCACTATGTTTTAAAAATATTAAATTTTCCGCAAATTTAACTATATGATTGTGATGAAAGCTAAGAAGAGGCTTGTCTACGACCTCTGAGAGGTTAACAACGCCGGTTGCATTCGGATTGCAAAATCCGGGTGTGACAAACTTTTAGGGATCAATTCAATCAAATTGTAACCTAATTCAATATGTAACACTAATATATAGTCCTACAACATGTCTTATATAAAATTATCGTCTCATACAATGATCTTAATAAATTCTATCATTTAATTTAATAAAGACTATCGTACCACTAGTTCATCATACAATGACCAAATAACTCCATATGATTGTTATATAACACCATTGTATGCCGTCGTTTCAAGTATTATATCACATTTTTATTGCTTAATTATGGTCAAAAGTACTAAAATTTGGTCTAATTTGACATTTTCCATTGCAAAATCTCTCAATTTATTGATTAACCCATTTTTGAAATGACATATGTGGCAACAAATGCATGTTCTGTTGGAAAAATTACAACTAACGTGTAATATTTAGCGACATATGTATATTATAAAATGGTCTTTTTGGGAATAATTCGATTAAATTTCCACCTAATTTAATATGTCACACTAATATATAGTCCTACAACATGACTAAGTACATAATTATAATGTAACATCCCTAAAAATGAGCGAGGTTGAACTAGAGCCTAACACTTGTGTCATGATGTTTTAATTTCCTAAAATGGTTAATAAAAGTGTTTATCGGTAGTATATAAATATTGGACGTGTTTGGAGGTCAAACGTCCATAAACGTTTGGAAACTAGTTGAAGCTAAACTAGTTTGTCGTAGTGATTTGCGGTGGAGGTTTGCGGGATGGTTTGAAGGTGAAATTGTGTATTAATGGTTCCTATACATATAATGACATGTAAAGGTTCTAAAATTCCGAGAATGAAGCCATGGGGACTAGCCTAAGGGTCCCCAAGGAGGATAAAAACTTGGCCAATGCAACCTGCCGCGCTAGCAAAGATATGGTAGTGGTTGCGCGTCGTGCAGCTTGGACTGATTGGAAAAAATTCTTTCCCTACAATGTGGGGCTTCGACAAACAATTATGTTTCAAAATTTTCCAGAACCAAGATTTGAAAATGCCTCCGCGATGCGCTGTAAGCTCCAATTTTAGGTCGCATCATTTTTAAGTCAAATTTGAATTGGTTAAATTGTCCAATAAGTATAGGGGTCTTTTGTATAATTTGGGGATGAATTATTGATGGTTATTGAGTCTTCTAAATCCCCTAAACACACAAATCAAAGAAAAACACTGAACTCAAAACAAAACCTCTGCATTCCTTTATCCAAAACCTCCTTTGATGAAGGTTTGAAGCTCCAAGGGAGAAGATAAATTTCCAAGATTTTTCTCCATCAATCTTATGGGATTTTCATAAAAATTAAGGTATGGTGCTTCAACCTTGAATCCTCTTCTATTCAAGGATCTAATTCCAAATGGTTTCAAAGATGATGAAAACATGAATTCTCCTATTTTAAACTTGTAGCCATCGGTTATTGCATGAACAATGTTTTACAATATAAATGATATTAATT
The DNA here is from genome assembly GCF_001406875.1 of Solanum pennellii. NCBI lineage: Eukaryota > Viridiplantae > Streptophyta > Magnoliopsida > Solanales > Solanaceae > Solanum > Solanum pennellii. Next base: position 28,659,019 of record NC_028648.1, on the reverse strand, counting down.
AAATAATTTTAGATTCAAGTTCCTATGAAACTATACAAATCATGAACTCCTATTTTGGCTCTAATATGTGTGATTTGATCATGACTTAATAGTATTTGATTCTTGTGTAGATTGTTATGAGCTATTGATATATGTAGGAAGTATCTTAGAATTGTATATACGCTGCCTTAGTTTGATGATTTCCCTATTGTGTCTTGTTGGATCATTGTATGGTTTTCTTATTGGATTGAATGGTGTATAGGGCTATGGTAAGAGCCTTTGTGTCACGACCGGAGTGTAGACCCTAGACGAGACCGGCGTCGTTGACCTCCCAGAGGTCGCAGACAAGCCTACATACGTCATCATTACTTGATATAGGTTAATTTTAGCGGAAAATTTGAATTTTTTGTTACTTAACATTCATTTAAGACATTCTACTTAAACTCATAAACGTGCACAATCAGCCATCCAAAATTAAGATCATCAAATGAAAGAAATATTTCAGTATTGCATTAAACATATTTTTTCCAAAACGACACCAATACGAAGTCTGAAATGAAAGTGGAAATGAAACAGTAGTGGAACATGCTCCACTAGATACACTATACATGCAGGCTAGAAAATAACAGTAGACATCCTCGAAATCATGAGGCCCTACCAAATCTAGATGAAAGATCCACGTCCGGATAGCTGCAACGTCGTACTGTAAGCTCTAACGTCCACCTGTGCCTGCACCTAATAATTTAGAGTTGTATGGGATTAGTACACACTTGTACTAAGTATGGGTATATGCAAGCACACACCAAGGACATGCATGACTAAGAATAGCTCTTTCCTAACAACATGATTTATCGAAATTCCAGTCATTACACTGGCCAAATTTGGATTATGAAAGTTAGTGGACCTGCAAAATTTGGATTAAAAAAATCACCGGACTTGCTAAATTGGATTAGGAAGTAATGCCATGAGAGTAACATGCATCATCATACGTATCATATTGCACACATCATATACGTCTTACACATAGTACATAACATATTGTATATAACTCATAACATCTTTCATATCATTCGTTTATACGCCATGAGACTTTGGAATCATGGACTTGACATCAATACTTCCCGAAAATGAGGGCTCAACATATGAGGACTCAACTAGGGAGTCTTCTTTAGCAAACACAGAGTCTGCTTCATTCATTCATTCGTACTTCACTTCATACATTCATAAGCTATTGTAAACACCAGCTATACCTAGAATGTAGTTTAAAATTTTCATCGGGTTCGCTGTGCAATGATCAGGAATGACTTAGTTTCATTACATAAGTCTAGCTTAGCTCTTGATTATTCTATTCTAACACCTTTGGTATCATTCATTTCATTATGTGCATCATTTGAGGCTAGCCTCATTCATTCAAGGGGAACTTTAACTTTAACCGACATAGATCATATGAATATCATGAAATCCAGTGTCTCCCCCACACAAAAAAGAGGTGGAATCACCAGCCAAAATGACCCAAAACATGCTAGCGTACATGAGAATTGAACCCCGGCAAATCCCTATATTGGTAGTGTAGGTTCGAAGACTAGGAGATATAAGGAGAACCATACCCGGCATGCCAGACAGTCTCATCTCATAAGAGTTATGTGAACCTCCGCTCTTCCCGAAAGAAGGCATCACCGCTCATAACTAGTCTATCGGTGCTCAGTATAAAGTTCCATTACATTCAACTGATATGTCATGGAAGCTGGCTTCTAGTATGAGGACATAATAGCTCAATAAATGATTTCTTATCTCATCATTAGTATTAAGTATATAGTAATCTCAATACTTTCATTAGAGTGTTCATAGAGACAGGTCTCTTCATTAGCTTTACACTCTCATAGGTGAGTATGTTTTGGTAACATTTATTTAGGCTCATTTGAGATTGCTCTCATCTTTCACATTAGACTCTTATCATGTTGTCACCACATTCATTAACATTAGCACATTTGCTTTTCATAATTACGCACCCCTTTTACATGAATGTTCATTTCATCATATGACAGTGCACTTGGTCATTTAGTGTGTTTTACACTCGTACTTAACCCTTCTAGGGTTATAAAATTTCATTACGTACATCTTAGGTTCGCTTACTTTTAAACGTATGCTAGACTTATGGGTCTATACATGCAAGCCATGAGGCTTCATTCATAGTTCGTTTAAGTGATTCATGTCTTTCTAAGATTATGTGGTACAAGACTTATGCATCTTGTACATAAGCCAAGATCTTGATTTCGATCTGAGTAGGCAACGTTATTTTGAAAATTTATTCACATATGATTTATATGTTAATACGGAATTGGTCAAGGGAACCCAATTTCGAATCCCTTGGACAACACTTACATTTTTTTATTATTCTATTTTGATCCACACGGCTTAGGGACCCAAGATCGAGCCCCAACGCCTTCTTTTCATTTTTCCTTATTTTTATTTCTTTCTTATTTGTTTGTCTTAGGACCGAGAGGTTGTGGGATCGATCCCCACAACCTCATTTCTTTATTTTCTTTTTCCTTTACTTTTCCACGTTGATGGTGAGGGTATGGGATCGAATCCCCACAACCTCACTTTATTTTTCTCTTTAATTCCCTTAATCAGCCTAGAGGTCGTCGGTTAGATTCTCACATGCCTCAACCTTTATTTTCTTTTAACTCCTTAAGTATGACCAAGAGTTTGTTGGTTCGAATCCCACTCCTCGCATTATTTTTATTTTCATAGTTTCATTTTATAGTCAAGGTCACGGTTCAAATCCCTCTTACCACATTCTTTTTAACTTACATTATTCTATGACTTTTAACAAGGTGATGTCATGGGTTCAATCCTTAGTGACCTCACTTATTTAATTCATTATTCATAGCATTTTAAACCATTTTAACTTGAACAAAACTCATCAATATGTATCTGGAAACTTCGTAGTTTTTCAGCATCTTTTCCATCAACGTTACACATTAGTTCTTAGGGTAATTCATGGTTCATTTAGAACGTCTTAGGTGCATTTTCATGGATTCATTTAGACAAGAGTTTCTCACTCAAATCAGTCACATTACACTTCATGTGAACATCACGGTTTACATAAGTTTGTGCACGTAAAAAAGACAACCATAACATATCATTTTCGAACCACAAACCGAAGGTAATAGTCACGGCTAACTTTAAACACACATACACATATTTTCAGAAAACATAGGTTGTCACTTATACGATTCCAAACACACATTCATGAACATATTCATAAGAAAAACACATTACATTCCTAATATCTACCAGCAAACATACCTTACCTATGAATCAATGGGAGCTAGTGACAGGGTCATGCAAAGGGGAAACAATCTTAGTTTTTGGATTAAAATTGACTGAATTTTAAGGATCTCTTGGGAAAGGGACCAAGAGTAAGAAAAAATTATACCTTTTTGTAGTTTAAACCTTGTATTGATGCCCAAAACCCTCTCCAAAAATTACGTCCAAATCCCCTCAACTTCAACACCAAATCGACGGAATAATCCTCCCTTTTGCCTAACGTTTTTGATTAGCTTGTTTTTCTTATATTTTCGTGTAAGTTCTTCAAGTGTGAAGAACTTTAGTAATTTTTACGCTTTAGTACTTTTACTTGGAAGAGAAACGTGAAAGAAAAGAGAGACTGATCGTGAAAGTGAGATATTGACGTGAGAGAGTTAAACGTGAAAGGTAGTTTAGGCTTAAGTGTAAGGACTTAGTCAAACTAGGACTCTTTCAACCCTTTAAAAATACTATTTTCCTTTTTATTAAATCATCTAATAAATATTAATTAATTAAGTTAATTTACCAATTTAAATGAAAAAAATTTAAATCATTGCTACCACCTAGGTTCGAACCAGGGTGGAGCACGACTTTACTCAAAGGCCAATTTTCGGACCTCTCTCCCAAAATGCCCCTCCACATTAATAATTAAATAATTAATTACATATTTAGGGTAATTACGATATTACCCTTCGCCTGGAAAAATACCATTTTACCCCTAGACCCTCCAAACTTAAGATTTCCCCTTTTTAAGTCCGGTAAAGACTCCTCCGGGTAAATCTTCATATTCGAGAGGCCTGCATGGCTTGACCCAACCTTTACTAGCTCAACTAACTCCCCAAGTTAGTTGGCTTGGTTGTCGCAAGGGTTCAGAGATCTGATTCTACGCGCATCAATCCTTGTGAACCCGGTCTAACCGTAGGCATTCTAGACACATTAAGCATTACTTAGCATAACAATTTTTAGGGTTGTTACATTATCCCTCCCTTAGGAACATTCTTCCCTGAATGACAATGCTAACTATCTAGCGTAATACAAGTCAAATCATAACATAAATACTATTTACAAATAAGCAATAGCAACAAAGAATGGAGAGATAATGAAACGTAGACTTAAGAGTAGGAATTCTAACCTCAAGGGCTGAAAAGATGAGGGTAGCTGGATCTCATATCGGCCTCGCCCCCCCACGTAGAACCCTCGATAAGATGATTCCGCCACAACACCTTAATTGTGGCAATCTCCTTGTCCCTCAGCTCTTGATCTGTCTATCTAAAATATCAACAGGTACCTCCTCATAGGACATGTGTTCATCGACACCCAAACCTTCAACAGGTAGAATCGATGCGGATCACCTAGTCACTTCTTTAACATGGATACATGAAAGACAGGATGGACAGAAGCCCAACATACCTCGGACTCAACTTCCCCTTCCTTCCAAACCTCATCACCCCCTTCATTAGGTGATATCTTCAAATAGACCTGGTCACCAACATAAAACTCTAAGGGCTGTTTTTTGTTGTCTGCATTCTGCCAACTGTAAGCAGTAGCCAATCTATCCCTAATCACCCTGACCTTCTCTAAGGCCTCATGAATGATCTCTGGACCCAAAATGGATGACTCTCAACATTGAACAATCCAAATAGATACCTACACCTCCTACCATACAGTGCCTCAAACGGTGCCATCCCAATGCTGGAGTGGTACCTGTTATAATACGAGAACTCTATCAAAGGTACATGGTCATCCCAACTACCTCTTAAGTAAATCACACACGCCCTCAACATGTCTAAATGGTGCGCTCCGCTTGCACATCATAGTCCTTCAACAGCTCCAACCACATCTGCTGACATAGATTCAACTACCTCTGTGTGAACACGTACTAGAGACTTTTGTGGTCTGTGAACAGATCCACATGCACTCCATACAAAGTAGTGACTCCACAATTTCAGTGCAAACACCACAACTGCCAACTCAAGAACATGAGTGGTATAATTCTTTTCATGAACCTTGAGCTGTCTGGACGCATAACCTACCACCTTACCACCCTGAATAAGAACACAACCCAAAGCAACCCTAGATGTATCATAATAAACAGTGTAAATCTAACCATACATAGGCAAAGTAAGCACCGGGGCTGAAGTGAGTCAGTCCTTGAGCTCCTGGAAACTCTTTTCACAAGTCTCCGTCCATTCAAACTTGGCCTTCTTTTTAGTCAAAGATGTCAGTGAGCAGAAATGGAAGAAAAGACATCCATGAACTTCCGATAATAACCAGCCAATCCCAAGAAGCTACGAATATTTGTGGGAGTAGGAGGTTTTTTTCCAGTTCTTAAAAACCTCAGTCTTCCTGGGATCTACCTCCACACCTTTGTCGGACACAACATGACCAAGGAAGGTCACTGATCTATGCCAAAATTCGCACTTGCTGAATTCGGCATACAACTGATATTGTCTAAGTATCTGTAATGTTAGTCTCAAATGTTGTTTATGCTCTTCCTTGGTGTTAGAGTAGATGAGAATGTCATCAATGAATACTATGATGAAAGAGTCAAGGTATTCACGGAAGACCCTGTTCATGAGATCCATAAATGCAGTAGATGCATTCATGAGACCAAATAACATAACTAGGAACTCATAGTGACCATAACGGGTACGAAAGGATGTCTTCGGGATATCTCCATCCCTAACCCTGAGCTGATGGTACCCTGAACGAAGGTCAATCTTCGAGAAGAAACTAGACCCTTGGAGTTGGTAGAAAAATTCATCTATTATGGGAAGTGGATACTTATTCGTGATAATGACTTTGTTGAGCTGCCGATAATCGATACACATTCTAAGGGTTCCATCTTTCTTTTTCACAAACAACATTGGAGCACCCCAAAGGGATATGCTCGGCTGAATGAAACCCTTAACAGTGAGATCTTTTAGATGCACCTTCAACACTTTGAGTTCAGCTGGAGCCATTCTGTAAGAAGGAATTGAAATTGGTTTAGTATCGGGTTCTAAGTCGATACCAAAGTCAATCTCTCGAGGGGGAGGAACTTCAAGCAAATCATAAGGAAATGCATCTTGGAACTCATTCACTACACGCACTGAGTCTATGGAAGGAATGTCATGATCTAAATCATTAACACCCACAAGATGATACAATAACCCTTTGGACATCGTTTTATTGGCCTTAATGTTCGAATTCAAGGGATTCAGACGACTCGAGTTGTACCCCTCCAAGACCATTTCTTCTTCAATAGGGAAACAAAATATCACAACCCTACTACCACAATACATACAAACATAATAACTATGAAGCCTGTCCATGCCAAGAATAACCTCAAAATCATGCATTGGTGACTCAACCAAGTCTGCACACAATCTTACCACATACAACTATTGGGCAATCCTTGTTTACTCTATCAGTTCTTAAATTTTCTCCTAAAGGTGTACTAACCACTATATGATCATGTAGAACTTAAGGCAACATCTCAAAAGTGAGGGCAAGTAAAGGGGTTACAAAGGAAAGCGTATACCCTGGATCAAGAAAAGCATAAAACAGAAGTTGAGAATACTTGCAGCATACCTGTGACCACATCAGCGGACTTCTCCTACTCCTCCCTGCTCTTCAGGGCGTAGAACATGTTCCTCTTAGGAGGCTCGGCTACTGCTGCACTCTATGGATTAGGCCTAGGCTGAGCATTACCTCCAGCCTTACCCCTGTTAAGTGGGCAGTCCTTAACCATGTGCCCTCTCTTATCACAACTGAAACAAGCATTAGTTCCATATCTACACTCTCCACTGTCAGCACAGCCACACTTAGCACAGTTCTTTCTGGGATGCTACATATCACCTTCATTTCCCTTCTTGGGCCCGCGTCTGCCTTCTTCTAGGTGTTGTACTCCTCTTAAAGTTAGAGTTCCATGAACTCTGCTGCCCCTTTTTGAATCTGGGATGATCATGGATGCCAAAATTGTTTCTGTTTCCTCCATTACTAGGACCTGCCTGATCATGAGGCTTAGGCCTCCTAGCATCACATAATCCCCTCTTCTTCCGTCCGTCCTCCACGTACTGTACATGCACCATCTACCAGGAGAGGTCCATGTTATCGTGGAGCATCACAGCCCGACACTCCTCCTCCATATCTCCGATGATTCCTCTGAGGACCTACTCATCTCATCCCTGCTGTTAGATAAAGGGAAGTAGCATAACTAGATAGTTTAACAAACTTCAGGGAATACTCCCTAACTGTCATTGATCCCTGCTTAAGGTTGATAAACTCTTCAACCATGGCCTCCCTCATCTCCCTGGGGAGAATCTATCCAGGAAGGCTTCCTTAAACAACTCCCAAGTGACCAGTACATCGCCCAACACTTGGCTATCCTGCCACATCTTGCACTAGTCTGTGCAACATCCTTAAGCTGATAGGAAGGCAACTCAACTTTCACTATATCTGTGGGCCCCACGACCACCAAAATCTTATGTACCTCGTCCAAAAACTCCTGGGATATTCTGAAGTCTTGGAAGCTGTGAAAATAAGAGGATTCATCCTCGTGAAGTCTCGTAGCCTGTCATCCATGCTACGAACTTGTGGGTTTTCCCTTTGAACATTCTCCCGGTTGACCTGGTCTGTCATGGCCTGGGCCTACATAGTGATGGCCTGTGCCATCTGGGCCAGAGATGACTGCACCTCCGCATTACTCAACCCAGTAGGGTAAACCGGCATAGCCACTCCTTCAGCTGGAGCCTGGGGTGGATCCTGATTGTCCTCAGCAGCTGCTCCTCTCCTCTAACCAATGTTTCTCCTAGTATTCATTCTTTGAAAACAAAAAGTATTAATGTTAGACACTCTCATAACATCAAGAAATAACACATTAGGAAAAGGCACGATAAGATGAGAAGAAGGGAATTTTCCTACGCATCATGTAGTCTCTAATCAGGATAGTGGTGCATTTCAACACCATGACTTAGAAACTACTCAATGTGGTTGTTCTGAACTTATTGTCTTTTGAATTTAACACCTATTTCTCTGATACCAACTTTGTCATGACCGGAGTTTAGACCCCAAACGAGACCGGTGTCGTTGACCACTTAGAGGTCGCAGACAAGCCTACATATGTCATCGTTACTTCATCTAGGTTAATTTTAGGAGAAAATTTGAACTTTTTGTTAATTAATATTCATTTAAGACATTCTACTTAAACTCATAAACATTCACAATCAACAATCTAACATTAAGATCATCAAATGAAAGAAATAGTTCATAATTGCATTTAACATATTTTTGCCAAAACGGCACCAATACAAAGTCTAAAATGAAAGTGGAAATGAAACACTAGTGGAACATGCTCCACTAGCTACAGTCCACAACTAAGCTAGAAAATAACAGTAGACATCCTCGAAATCATTAGGGCCTACCAAATCAAGATGAAAGCTCCTCGTCTGGATAACTGGAAAGTCGTGATGTAAGCTCTAACATCCACCTGTGCCTGCACCTAAAAATATAGAGTTGTATGGGATTAGTACACACTTGTACTAATTATGGGTATATGCAATCACACACCAAGGACATGCATGACTAAGAATAACTCTTTCCTAATGACATGATTTATGGAAAGTCCAGTCAGTAGACTTGCCAAATTTGGATAAGGAAAGTTAGTGGACCTGCCAAATATTGATTAGAAAAATCACTGGACTTGCCAAATTAGATTAGGAAGTAATGCCATGAGAGTACATGCATCATCATATGTATCATATTGCACACATCATATACGTCTTACACATAGCACATAACATATTAGATATAGCTCATAACATCTTTCATATCATTCATTCATACGCCATGAGACTTTGGAATCACTGACTTGACATCAGGACTTCCCGAAAATGAGGGATCAACATGTGGGACCTCAACTAGGAGCCTTCTTTAGCAAACACAGAGTCTGCTTCATTCATTCATACGTACTTCACTTCATACATTCATAAGCAAGTGTAAACACCAACTATACCTAGGATGTAGTCTAAGATTTTCATCGGGTTCGCTGTGCAATGATCAAGAATGACCTAGTGTCATTACTTAACTCTATCTCACCTCTTGATTATCCTATCGTAATACTTTTGGTATCATTCATTTCATCATCTGCATCATTTGAGGCTAGCCTCATTCATTCGTGGGGAACTTTAACTTTAACCGGCATAGATCATATGAGCATCATGAAATCCAGTGTATCCCCCACACCAAAAAAAGGTGGAATCACCGGCCAACATGACCCAAAACATGCTCGCATACATGGGAGTTGAACCCCACCAAATCCCTTTATTAGCATTATAGGTTCCAAGCCTAGCATATATAAGGAGTCCCATACTCGGCATGCCGGACAGTCTCATCTCATGAGAGTTACATGAACCTCTGAACTTCCCTAAAGAACGCATAACCGCTCATAGCTAGTCTATCGGTGCTCAGTATAAGGTTCTATTACATTCAACTCATACGTGATGGAAGTTGTTTTCTAGTACGAGGATATCATAGATCAATAAATGATTTCTCATCTCATCATTAGTATTAAGTATATATTAATGTCAATACTTGCATTAGATTGTTCATAAATACTGGTCTCTTCATTAGCTTTACACTCTCATAGGTGAGTACGTTTTGGTAAGATTTATTTAGGCTCATTTAATATTGCTGTCATCTTTCACATTAGCCTCTTATCATGTTGTCACCACATTCATTAACACTAGCACATTTGCTTTTCATAATTACTCACCCCTTTTACGTGAATGTTCATTTCATCATATGCCAATGCACTTGGACATTTAGTGTGTTTTACACTCGTACTTAACCCTTCTAGGGTTATATCATTTCATTACATACATCTTAGGTTCACTTAATTTTAAACGTATGCTAGACTTATAGGTCTATACATAGAAGCCATGAGGCTTCATTCATAGTTCGTTTGAGTGATTCATGTCTTCGTAAGATTATGTGGTACAAGACTTATGCATCTTGTAAATATGCCAAGATCTTGATTTCGATCTGAGTAGGCAGCATAATTTTTAACATTTATTCACATATGACTTATGTGTCAATACGGAATTAGGCAAGGGAACCCAATTTTGAATCCCTTGGACAACACTTACATTTTTTTATTTGTTCTATTTTGATCCACACGGTTTGGGGACCTGAGATTGATCCCCAACACCTTCTTTTCATTTTTCCTTATTTTTCTTTCTTTCTTATTCGTTTTTCTTGGGACCGAGAGCTTGTGGGCTCAATCCCCCACAGTCTCATTTCTTTTATTTTCGTTTTCCTTTACTTTTCCAAGTTAACTGTGAAGGTATGGGATCAAATCCCCATAGCCTCACTTTTGTTTCTTTTTAATTCCTTTAATCAGCCTAGAGGTTGTGGGTTCGATTCCACACGCCTCAACCTTTATTTTATTTTAATTTCTTGAGTTTGACCGAGAGGTTATGGTTCGAATTCCACTCCTCTCATTTTTTTTATTTTCATAGTTTCATTTTCCAGTCAAGGTCACGGTTCGAATGCCCCTTACCACATTCTTTTTATCTTACATTATTTTATGACTTTTAACAAGGTGAGGTCATGGGTTCAATCCTCAGTGACCTCACTTATTTAATTCATTATTCATAGAATTTTAAACCACTTTAACTTGACCGAAACTCATCAATATGTTGATGGAAATTTTGTAGTTTTTCAGCATCTTTTCCATCAACGTTACACGTTAGTTAGTACGGTAATTCATGGTTCATTTAGAACGTCTTAGGTAAATTTTTATGGATTCATTTAGCCAAGAATTTCTCACTCAAATCAGCCACATTACAGTTCATGTGAACATCACGATTTGTATAAGTTTGTGCACGTAAAAATACAACCATAACATATCATTTTGGAACCTCAAACCAAAGGTAATAGTCACGGATAACTTTGCACACACATACACATATTTTTGGAAAACATAGGTTGTCATTCATACGATTCCAAATACACATTCATGAACATATTCATCACCAAAACACATTACATGCCTAATATCTACCAGCAAACATACCCAACCTACGAATAAATGGGAGCTATTGACAGGGACATGGAACGGGGAAACAATCCTAGTTTTCGAATTAGAATTGACTGAATCTTAGGGGTATCTTGGGAAAGGGACCAAGAGTAATAAAAACCCATACCTTTTATGTAGTTCAAACCTTCACTTTCTTCCCAAAACCCTCTCCAAAAATCACGTCCAAATTCCCTCAACTTCAACACCAAATCGACAGTATGATCCTCCCTTTTGCCTAACGTTTTTTATTAGCTTGTTTTTCTTATATATTCGTGCAAGTTCTTCAAGTGTGAAGAACTTTAGTAATTTTTATTATTTAGTACTTTTTCTTGGATGAGAAACGTGAAAAAAAGAGAGAATGATCGTGAAGGTGAGATATTGACGTGAGAAAGTGAAACGTGAAAGGTAGTTTAGGCTTAGGTAAGGACTTAGTCAAACTAGGAATCTTTCAACCCTTTAAAAAATATTATTTTCATTTTTCTTAAATCATCTAATAAATACTAATTATTTAAGTTAATGTACCAATTTAAATGAAAATTTTTTTTTATATCATTGCTTCCACCTAGGTTCGAACCCAGGTGAAGCAAGACTTAACTCAAAGGCCACTTTTCGGCCCTATCTCCCCAAAATGACCCTACACTTTATTAATTAAATAATTAATTACATATTTAGGGTAATTATGATACTACCCTTAGCCTGTCAAAAGACCATTTTTCCGCTAGACCCTTCAAACTTCAGATTTCCCCTTTTTAAGTCTGGTAAAGACTCATCTGGGTAAATCTTCATATTCTGGAGCCCTACATGGCGTGACCCAACCTTTACTAGCTCAAATAACTCCCCAAGTTAGTTGTCTTAACTGTTGCAAGGGTTCAGAGTTCTGGTTCTACACGCATCAATCTGTGTGAGCCCGGTCTAATCGTAGGCATTCTAGACACATTAAGCATTACTTAACATAGCCATTTTTAGGGTTATTACACATTGTGAAATGAATTGATTGGAATGGATAAATAATTGTTGGTGTTGATGATAGATTGGGGTAATTTGACCTCATCTCCTTATATCGTGCAATATAGATATGAATTGTGTTGGTTTGTATGGTCCACTTATGGTGGAGATGCTTATTTGCTATAAATGTGATGAACACGACCTTTTCCCCATTATTTTATGAATAGTGCTATTATCATGTTAAAACTTGAATATGATCAATATGAAGGACTATGTTATAGATGTGTATGTGTGAGATTGATCTCTGTGAATTGACGATATGTGATCACGATAGACTAGAGTGACGTATCTAGTGGTGTTACTAGTGTATGTTGATAGGTTGACTTGGTTATTCCAATATTATGCTTGAAGACTATCGTATATGTGATATGAAGATGATTGTGTGTGTCTTGTTAGGAGGAGTATGTTCCTCTACTTGATGCATGCGAAGTATATGAATATGAACATCTTGACTTAGTAGGCTTATGCACCTTTGTCTTGTATGTGTATGGTGAATATTGAATGAAAGTCTATGATCGGTAGAACAAAGAAATGGTACCTTTATAAGTATGACTAATATGTGGAACCTTCTACAGAGAAAGAAGGTTAAGAATGAGCTGTCCTTATAGACCATTGAATGGCAGTCTAGTGGAACCATCTTCGGTAGATGGATTATGACTAGGTAATGACAAAGAGATGGTAACTTTTCATATGCCCCTTTTAATTGAACTTACTCTATGAGAACAAAGGCTAGCACCGAGTGAACATGTTATGGGTTGTAGCTCTACTTGACAAGGAGACTAGAGTACAATGTAGCTCTACTTGAGAAGGATACTAGAGTGCATACAAGACCATGATATTCCTTAACCATTTGCCTACATGGGATGTGTCCTAGGTCTACCCTTGTCAAGTAGAACACCCTCCATCAGAGTAGGATATAACGCCTGATTCCTTGCCTAACTAGTATGGTCTATGTCGCTTATTTCCTATTCTCATCATGTGGGTTACATTCTAGTATTTGATAAGTTCTACAACGTTTAGGTAGTGAAATGGGACGCCATCTAGACATGGCATGAGTAGGTTTTGATGGTGCTTGGGAGTAGGTTCTTTAGGTCTTTCCAAGACCATTATATGAAGTCTTTAATTGATGTAATGTCTCTTAGTTTACTTAATGAATGATCATGAATTAAGTTAGTGTATGTGAAGAAAACGATCCCTATCTAGTAGCATTGAGGGTTGCTTAGGTAGACTTGAAAAGGGTGTATGGGCGGTCTCCTCTTGTCCTACTAAGGTGAATCTTGGAGTAACCATAGGTGGTGAGTAAATGAAAGGAAAAAGGAACAATCTTATCTTAGGTAGTCTTAAGGATTGTTTAGGTTTGCTTGAAGAGAGTTTACAGGCGGTCTCTTCTTGTCTTACTTCATTAATTCTTAGGAAAACCTTGGTAGGAGGTGTATACATTTATATGGGTGTAAGTGATGTTGATGCTATATTGTGGAACGTGACTTATATGCATATATGTTGATTTGTAAGTGACTATTATACTTGTCTTAAAAGGTTTTCTCAGAAAGAGCATGTTTGATACAAAAGTCTATTTATCATTAATTTATGCATTATGTCATATTTAGTACATTTAATGTGCTAATTCCATATGCTTTTACTTCCAAAGGTGTAGGTGGCTCTTTAGAGATGTTCGTGAAGTGAAGCTTTGATACTAGCAATCATTCAAGCAAAAGTTGTGTTATGTCCTCAATCTATTTGAGGACATCAATATGTTTAGATTTTCTAGTTAAAAACTTTATAATAGACTTCGTTAATTTTTATTTGATTGTAGAATGGGATGTGGCCAAAAGATGTTCATGAGTCTAACTTGGCTACTTCGAGACTTATCGTTTCTATCACTTTCTATAAATGAGATTTGTGGATATAGTGTAAAAATTTTTAATTCTGAACTACTTATATATGTTATGCAATGAACGGTGTCTAAGGGCTTATACAAGACCACTGAGAGGCAAGTACGCTGTGTATCAATTGAAGAGTCCCATAGCTTCTAGAGTGTACTTGTGGGTCGTTACAAACTTGGTAGAAGAGCATAGGTTATGAAAGTAGTCTTAGGAATCAAAAAGTCAGGTGTAGTAGAGTCTTGTTCATCAGTGTAAGTCGGGACACATCTATGGGCGAGAGACCATAGGACGATAGAGTTTCCTTATTCCTTTACTCCTGTGTCATGCCATAGAGTAAAAATTTATGAGTGTCCTTTTTAATATTTTCCTTGTATTTATCCGAATATGAATACTATAAGGACGACTTCAAGGAGGGCTAAAGAAGAGAGGGTGAATGAGGAAATTCCTCATCAAGTTAACCAAGTTCTTCAAGGTGCTCAAGGTTCTAGAAATGCTCAAGTTCCTATTGTGGAAGAAGGTAACGATGTTCCTGTGGTTCCCTTAGACATGACTAATGGAGGATTAGAGATGGTTTACTTGCCCTACCTGAGCTATGACTACTCATGTGACCAGAGACATTGGGCCAAGGGTGAATGCTTTGGAGAGAACCATGACATCTTGATTTAGAGATTTTATGACATTGAATCCTCCTATATTTCTTGGTTCTAAGGTGGGAGAGAATCCTCAAGAGTTTCTAGATGGTGTATATAAGGTGTTGAGTGCCATGGGGGTGACTTCTAAGGATAAGACAGAGTTAGCTTCGTACCAATTGAGGGAGGATGCTCAACTATGGTACACTCAGCGGAAAGATAATAGGCCGGTTGAGTCAGGTTCTATGAGTGGAAGGAGTTTAAGGAGGCTTTTTTAGGAAAGTACTTTCCCCGTGAGAGGAGGGAGATGAAGGTTAAAGAGATCATTAATCTCAAGCAAGGAAATATGATTTTTGAGGAGTATTGCTTGAAATTTACTATGTTGTCTAGGTATGCTCCATCCTTGGTGTCTAACCCTAGGGATGAAATGAGTAGGTTTATGGTCGGTGTTGCGTACCTTGTGAAAGAAGAGTGTTGTACGACCATACTCCATGGTGACATGAACTTGTCTAGACTTAAAGTGTATGCTCAATGCATTGAGGAGTCTAAGCGTAGCAGGATTTATAGAAAAATATGAAGAGGGATGGAGGAAGTGAGCAAAACAAAACTAGGTTCAAGAAGAGAGCTCCAATTCTAGACGGACCTAGTGCTCCTAAGGTCAAATTTGAGGAGGGTGGTGGTTCTCAAAATGGTAAGCCTACTTGTGTTACTTGTTAGAAAAATCAGTATCGGAATTGTCTAGTTGGTACCAGGAATTGCTTTAGTTGTGGTAAGGATGAACATAAGGCGAGGGATTTTCCAAATGTTTCATTTAAAGCGGGAGAATTAAAGGAAGATCCTCCTTATGGTCCAGATGGTGGTTCTCTAAAGAGGAATAGCTTCTATGCTCTCCGAGCCAAAGGAACAAAATCGGATGATGATGATGCCGTTAAGTTGTAGTTTTCTCTCTTTAGTTGTTATGGATTCCTTCTAAGTAGGGAGTATGGTGAGAGATAGTATATCATAGTAGCATGTTATATTGTGTTTAGGAGTCTTGGTGAAATAGTATTTCATTAATTCCTTGCATTGTGCATTTTATAAAGTCATTTGTAAGTGGTAAAAATGTGTTCATATGGTTTTGTCTCTCATATTGTCATGATGTTTTAATAAATTGCTTGAGAGTTGCATTTTTGAAAATATGAGCATGATAATATGTGGAGAAGGAAGTTCCTCCTATATGAAATGAAAAATGTGAGTCTTATTGCATGATGAGCTGTAGATGTAGTTCCTACCTTCTTGTTGTGTTTTGAGTCACTTTCCCGTGTTGCATAAGCACACACCCCAAACCCACTCGGGACGCATCACAATACACAACAAAACCCGTTGTGCCCTCCGGTAAAGTCAACACGAGAGCGGAAGTAAACCTATCTTTCAACAATTGGAAACTTTTCTCACATGCCATCGACCACTCAAACATCTTCCTCTTTTGGGTCAAAGTAGTCAAAGGATATGTAATGGACGCAAAACCATCTACGAACCTCCGATAATGACCCTCGAAACCCAAGAAACTCCTAATGTCGGTTGGAGTCAAAGGTCTAGGCCAATTTTACACTGCCTACATTTTCCTTGGGTGTACCTCAACTCCCTCACTAGGGATGATGTTCCCAAGAAATGTCACCAACCTCAACCAAAACTCACACATACTATATTTGGCATACGATTGATGTTCCTTAAGGGTTTGCAATACTACCCTCAAATAACCCATATGATCATCCCCATTCTTTGAATTTACCAACATGTCATAATGTATATGATAACTAATGAATCTAGGTAATTTGGAACACCCTATTCATTAGGTCCATAAACACCACGGGAGCATTAGTGAGACCAAAATACATTACCAAGAACTCATAGTGCCCATACCGTGTCCAAAAAGCCTTCTTTGGTATATCCTCACCTCTCACCCTAAGTTGGTGATACCCCGACCTCAAGTCTATCTTTGAAAAGTAGCTCACCCCTTGGAGTTGATCAAACAAGTCATCAATCCGGGGGAGAGGGTACTTATTCTTAATGGTGACCTTGTTAAGTTGGCGGTAATCGATACATATTCTCAAGGACCCATCCTTCTTCTTCACAAACAAAACCGTAGCACCCCATGGAGAAATGCTAGGCCTTATCAAACCCTTATCTAGTAAATCCTTGAGTTGAGCCTTCAACTCCTTCAACTTGGCTAGAGCAATCCGATAAGTAGGAATTGATATGGGATTTGTATCCAGTAGCAAATCAATACCGAAGTCAATTTCCTGTTGGGGAGGAATACCGGGAGTGTCATTACGAAAGACCTTCGAAAACTCACTCACTACGGGGACCGACTCAATAGGAGGAACTTCAAAGTCTATATCTTGGACTCTTACTAAATGATATAGACAACCTGTTGAGATCATTTTGAATGCTTTTAGACATGAAATAATACGACCTCTAGGAATAGAATTTCCCCCCTTCCACTCCACAACGGGTTTATTTGGGAAGTTAAACCTCACCACTCTTGTCCTACAACCAATGGAGGCAAAACATGCATGCAACCAATCTATACCCAATATAGCATAAAAATCAAGCATATCAAATTCAACTAGATCAACAAAAGAAACTCTATTGGTCAACATTTTCGGACAATTTCTATACACCCTTTTTGCAGCAACCGACTCACCCACCGGAGTAGACACTATAAAAGGTTCATTCAAAATATCAGGTAAAATATCAAAATTTTAGCTACTAGAGGTGTAACAAATGATAAAGTAGCGCCGTGATCAAGTAAGGCATATACATCAATAGAGAAGACTTTCAACATACCGGTCACCATATCGGGAGAAGTCTCTTGATCACCCCTAGATCTGAGAGCATAGAAGCGGTTCTTCTTTGGATCATAACTAGATCCACTTCATTGATCTTGACCAATAACCTTGTCTTAATCTTCAAGTTTGAACAATATCTCATCTTGTGACCACTCTTGCCACAACTAAAGCAATTATCCGTCCCCTTAAGGGAATCAACGTAGTTCTTTTTACAACACTTTAAACAAGTTGGCTTCTCGTTTGGTGAATTAGTACCTTTTACATTCTTGAATTTAGGGTTAGACACCCTATCACCACTAGATTTTTGGAATTTGGAAGGGACTTGATTAGAAACCCGCTTCTTAAATCTAGGTTGTCTTGTATTTTGATATACCGTGGTTTCACGGTATTTTAGTCCCTTTTCCTTAAGTTTAGTGTGTGTCCAAAAGCCTTTTTGTATTGATTTTTATGTAAGTTTCCCTTTATTTGCAGGAAATCTGTCTAAAGATGAACGCGGAAGTTTTTAAGCAAGAAATGCAGAAAAGTTACCACCTACGGAGCTTGTGACGGTCCGTCGTGCCTATGACGGTCCATAGGCGGCATCGTATTGAAGCTGCAGAAGGAAGATGGGGAAGTCTGACCAAGTGTGGGGTTACGAAGTGCATGACGAACCATCGTAGCCATGACGGTCCATCCTGCTAGTTCGTCGTGATGATCAGAGAAGTAGTCCAGTACCCAAATTTCAAGAAGTTTAAGTGTTATGAAACGGAGACCCTCTTCGGACCATCGTGCTTGAAACGGTCCATCATACCTGTTCGTCGAGGGTAATGAAGGAAGCAGCAGAAGGATTTT
Source organism: Solanum pennellii (assembly GCF_001406875.1). Classification (NCBI taxonomy): domain Eukaryota; kingdom Viridiplantae; phylum Streptophyta; class Magnoliopsida; order Solanales; family Solanaceae; genus Solanum; species Solanum pennellii. The sequence continues at coordinate 28,640,490 of NC_028648.1, read as the reverse complement.
CAAAGTATAGGATGATGGAGGCCATGACAGCCCGTCGTGACCACGACGGCCCGTCACGAGGTCCGTCGACCCAACCGCGTTTTGACATATTTTCAGCAATTAGAGTCCTTCTTTTATTAGGTTTTTGTTTTTTATAAATAGTTTGAAAAACTCATTTTTGGGGTTAGACATTCTTTTAGTTAGACTCTCTTATGGTAAGACACTCTTATAGTTAGATTATCTTATGTTAGAATCTTTGTTAGTAGACTTTGTGATTGTGTTATACTTTTGAAGAATCTTTAGTCCTCGATTAATTTTAGTAATTGAGACACTTTTCTTGGAGTTGATTGTTGGTGCATTGGTAGAATAATCAAGTGAACTTCTGGATTTTATTCTTTCTCATTGAAGTTAGTGCATGAATTCTTATATTACATATATGCATATTGTGATTATGACTATGGGTAACTAAACTCCATAACTAGGGTTGTGAGAACCATAGGCGAATAATGAGGTAAAACCTAACTAAAATAACAATTCTAGGATAGTGTTTTGCATGTATTGATAATTTTTCGTTTAGAAGTCTTTTTAACGGATGGACAACATTAGAACTCGCCTTAATGCTACTTGCCGGACAAAGGAGGTAGATAATAGGAAAAGAATAATCAACATAGATGTAGTGTATACTATCTACTAGGCTAGTATTGATTTGTACGAGGTAATAACTTAGTCAAATATCGAATACAATGCTTAATATGAGATAAAGGTAAGGGTTAGTATAGCAACACACGTAGCCGGACCAAGGTGCGGAGTGAAATTTTCTAGATGCCGGACCAAGGATTTAGAAATACATAACTTATCACTTTGCATGCAAGATACTAGGAAAGAATTGTTATAGTTAGAATTATCAAGTTAGAAACCTGTGGGGAACACTTAAACCCTAGTTACTTTTATTAATTGATTAATCTCCAAGTTTTGATTCTGTTAGTTGGTTACTTTAATTCAGTTAGTTATCTTTATTAATTTAGGAATAAAACCCCCCGTTTTATTGTCTTTTGTTTTCTAAGGAAATAATTGACTAAATAATAGTAATAGTAGATTGAAGTTAAGTATTAAGTATTTTCCTCGTGGGAACGATCCCAACCTCATTAGTTGGGTTCTTTTAGTGATACGACCGCTTTACTTCTTATTTGAGAAGTAAGTTTGAGAGTTATCAAATTTTGGCGCCGCTGCCGGGAAAAGTAGCTTTTAAATTAACTTAAACTCGTTAATTTAGTCAATATTTGCTTAATTTTACTTTGTTTATTGTTTTTGATTCTTGCAGAACTATCTTCCTTGTATGCCAAATACACGGAGAGGAAGAGAACCCTTGTTTCCCTACGATCACGAATTAGAGCGTACACTACGTAACATGAATTGAACTTGGGTATTAATGATGATGATCCAAACCAAAACATCACAGCTCCGGTTGATGTTCATGGTAAGTTATTACCCGATGCTCCAGGTGAAAACCAAAAGAGTGGACAAAATCCCGCTCCACGTCCTCAAGAATACAACAGAGGCTATGACAATATAGTAGACTCTGATGGGCCACTTTTCTTGCCCCCACTACCACCTGAACACACCTTTGTGGTAGCTAGTAGCCTGATGCAAATGCTCACTGCCAGAGGTTTGTTTTCAGGGCTACCTTCTGAGGATCCACAAGCCCATATATCTAAGGTAAGGGCAGTGTGTAAAAGCTGTGTAGGGAGGCCTGATTTGGATTTGGATGTAATAGGGCTAAGAGTCTTTCCTCTATCACTGATGGGAGAGGCTGTTATTTGGTTCACTGAGCTCCCTTATAACTCAATTTTCGCTTGGAACCAACTAAGGGACGTTTTCTTAGCACGCTAGTCTCCGGTCTCCAAGAAACTAAACCACAAAGACAGAGTGAACAACTTTTTGGCACTACCAGGAGAGTCAGTTAGTAGTTCTTGGGATAGATTCACCTCATTTTTGAGAAGCGTCCCAATCACCGTATGGATTATGAGTCACTGAAGGAATACTTCTATCGAGGACAAGATGATAATAATAAAGCGGTGTTGGATACTATAGCAGGTGGTTCTTATGGGGAGTGTCCTTATGCTGAGATTTCCAAAAAGTTAGAGAAAATCTCCCGAAACAATAAAGCTTGGAGTACTAGGAAGTCAGATACTAGAGAAATACCTTCGCAGTGCAATCCACTCACAACCCAACCACATATGAGATTCATGAAGAGACGGATCATATGAGAACTGAGCTTGGGTTGGTATTAAAACATATCACTGGGGGTGCAGAAAAGATAAATGCAGTTAACTACTTGTCTAAACCACCACCACCAAATGATGAATGCTATTATGAAGAGAATTCCTATGCGGTAAATGAACAACCGGGGGGGTTTCCGACCGAGTGACCAACGCACAAATCAGGAGAATTGGCGCCAAGGTCAAGGAAACCAAGGTTGTATCAATGATAACTATAACCAGAGGGTCATTATGTCCGACATGGAAACTACAACCGCGACAACAACTTCAACAGGGGTAACTATGGTAACAGAAATGATACGAATGGGCCCTATGTTCCTCCTCAAAATCAAGAAGTTACTCCTCCTAGAGATGGCGGAGATAGTACGGTGCGAGTTGAGGATATGTTGCACAAAATGATGATGAGGTTCGATGCTAAAGATGAGCACATTAAAGAGTTAAGGAGTGATTTAGAGGGCATTATGCAGAAAGTCTATACACATGCAATATCGATTAAGCAGATTGAGTTGCAAATGGCCCAATTATCTGTAACTGTGAACACATGGTAATCGGGCACTCTTCCTAGCAACACATTCAAAAATCCGAAAAATGATGGACATTGTATGGCAATCACTACTCGAGGTGGTAAGCAAACAATTGACCCACCTATGTCGTCTACTGAGACAAAGGTCACAATGGATAATGATAAAGTGGTAGAGGTTAATGGTGAGGTAGAAGATAATATTGGAAAAGATGCTGAAGTGCCGACAAAGGTAATTCCCATGCCTAGACCCCCCCTTTCCTCAAAGATTAGTGAAAAAGACCGAGGATGGTAAATATCGGCAATCTATAACTATGTTGAAGCAGCTTTCTATCAATGTCCCTTTGGTAGAAGCTCTAGAACAAATGCCCGGTTATGCCAAGTATATGAAAGATCTGGTTACAAAGAAAAGATCAGTCACTTTCGAGGATGATGATAGAATGCAGCATTGTAGTGCTGTTGCTACAAGATCTCTCGTACAAAAGAAAAAAGATCCAGGTGCGTTCACTATTCCTTGTACAGTTGGGTCATTACATTTTGTGAAAGCATTATGCGATCTGGAGGCAAGCATAAATCTCATGCCCCTCTCGATTTACAAGAAGTTGGGTTTGGGTGACCCAAAGCCCACTGCGATGCGGCTATTAATGGCTGATCGAACATTGAAAAGGCCTATAGGGATACTCCACGATGTGCTAGTAAAAGTGGAGTCGTTCATGTTTTTGGCAGATTTTGTTATTCTTGATTGTGAAGTCGATTTTGAAGTGCCTATTATTCTTGGGAGGCCAATTCTTGCTACGGGTAGATCCTTAGTTGATATGGAAAAGGGGCAGATGAAATTTTGATTGAACAATGAAGAAGCAACCTTCAACATTTGTAGGTCCATGAGGCAGAGTGGTGAGCTCTAATCGGTATCTTCTATATCGTACAAAAAATTTTGAAGAAGCACCATAACCTAAAAATTTAAAAATGAGAGTTTATGGTTGGGGATTTGGTGCTTTTATACAATTCTAGGTTGTGTTGGTGTCCGGGCAAGCTCAACCAAGGAGGGTGTGCGGTTTAAGGTAAATGGACAACGAATAAAACCCTATTTTGGGCATGCTGAATTATCAAATTAAGTAGTCGAGGCATACAATCTCGATGAAGTCTGAGTAATCTAGTGTCCTCAATCGTGCCGCGATGTTAAATCAGGCGCTGGCTGGGAGGCAATCCAATACTTATAGTTTAGTGGTAGCATTTTCTACTAATGGGTTTTAACTTTGTAGGCACATCACCAGGAAATTCTGCAGAAAACCACTTTGCAACAGTCACTGACGGACACATCGACGGACCATCACGCATGCGATGGACCATCTCATATATTCGTCGTGCCAGGTACATCTTTCACTTATTTTCAAAACTAGGGCACACGTGATGGAACCCATGACGGACCGTCGCATCTGCGAAGGACCATCGTCGGGGACTCGTTACATTATTAATGAGCGTACTCGACCCGACCCGGCTGGGGGTATTTTAAAAATTCTTAACGTGTAAAACCCCCACCCCTTCACTTCACCCATTTCCTTCCCTCTTTCTCCTATTTCCCTCCCTTTACAACTTCAAACTTCCTACCTCTCTTCTCTATCAACTGATCACTTCCCCAATTCCCCAAATTCCTATAATCTACTCTCTACTAGTCGGAGTGTTCTGTTGTGAATTTGTTCTTGCTAACCAAGTGCCTCACTTTCTTTTCTTTCTCCTGTTCTCAGGTATGTGTCTTTGATTTCTACCCATTTACATTGCATTTTTATTTATCAATTAGTATTAGTCTATTTCTTATTGATGGGTCTTCATTCTTTGATCCAAATTTTGTCTGACCTAGGTTGAGAATCCTCAAAATTGCCTTGTTAAAACTCTAGAAATAGGTCCTTTAGCATTGCTAATTAACTAGCTATTTGGGTAGAAACATATAGGTTATGATTAAGTATTCAATGTGAGTCATAGGGGATGATTGTGGCATCCCCAGTTCTGTCACTGAATGACAGAATGAGACCCCTATGACGGACCGTCGTAGCCACGACGGACCGTCATGGGGTCTGTTCCAACATCCCACTGTATGTTTTCTCCAAGTATCAACCAACGGATACATGCGAGGGACCGTCATACCCTCGAAGGTCCGTCCTGCACAACCAATATGGTTGTTAAAGACCCTTTTTCTAAGGGTCTCCTACTTTTTCTAAGTGTCCTCTGATGGACATCTACGATGGACCGTCATACCCTCGAAGGTCCGTCCTGCACAACTGTCGTGACGGTCAGAGACCCATCTCCTGAGGGTAGCCATACTTTTTCTAAGTGTCCTCTGACGGACAGCTACAACGAACTGTCATACCCTAGACGGTCAGTCTTGCACAACCGTCGTGTCGGTCAGAGACCCCTCTCCTGAGGGTCTCCATAATTTTTCTAAGTGTCCTCTGACGGACCTCTACGACGGACCGTCGTGGTAACGATGGTCCATCCTGCATAACTGTCATGGTTGTCAGAGACCCTTGTCCAAAGGGTCTCCCACGATGGACGTCGACGACGGACCATCATTGTCACGACGGTCCGTCCTGCTTATTCGTCGTACTTGTCAGAGACTTTCCTTCAGGGGTCTCCACATCAACATAGTTGAAGTAAGACATGATGGACCCCATGACGGTCCATCTTACTCACGACGAGACGTCACCTGGTCCGTCGTGTTTCACTATTACTACAGAAAAGTCATTACAGCTTACCTCTTATATTTATTTTGTTTCATTTTTGCTCGTCTTGTTTGATTCTTCTCGTACTAATATTGATTCTTTACAGGTACTATCTCTTATGGCACCAAAACAAGATCGAGTTTACGCACGTGGGCGTTCAAAGTCTGTCGCCCCATCTGCCCACCTGGTCATAGGCTCTGATGATAAGCATGACCCCGAGTACGTGCCCCCAGGCACTGCCACTCCATCACGAGCTGCACGTTCTACCAGAGCTACGCCCAAAAAGGTGGCATCCAGCGTAGTCAATGCCTTCCAGTCTGATGAGGAGCGCACACTGACCGGTACACCTTCAGGGTCAGCTACACATGAAGAAGGAGCGTCTGGCTCCTTAGGAGTTTTGTGGTCAGAGGAAGCCTCAAGGTCCGCTGAAGTCCCTACACCCGCCACAACTACACAGTCTGCTTCATCTAATGAGGCTGATAGTTATGATTCCACTCCCGGCTCACCGACTCGTCCTCTCACCCCGGTTGCCGACCATCCCAACCAGTGGTGTGTGACGGGCAATATAACGTTTATTCAGAAGCAAAGTTTCTGAATGATAAAGGAGTCATGACACGGACCCTTACATTGGAGAGGCAGGTCCTTACGGGAAGTCTCCCTACCATGCCAGAGATCCACAATATCTTCACAAGACACCGACTAGAGTGGAAAGCTCGTGTTGTGTGCCGCTACAGTGAGGAGATGGTTCGAGAGTTATACGCCTCTTATATGGCTACTCTTCGATCACAGATAGATAGACGGGATGCCCCCGCCAAATAGGCCCCACTTGAGCATGTCCGAGTACGCGGCATGCAGGTTGATATCTCACTCCCAGCCATTCTTCGGTATCTATACAATGAGGATGTTAATGCTAACAGGACCCCTCTCACCGCTGAGTTTGACTACTGGTGGCAAATTGTAAAACATGGCCAATTCTTACGTGAGCCATCGCTGAATGAGACCACCAAGAGGTGGATGGCCCTGCACTTGTCTGTTGATGGAGAGGGTGTCGGCTAGGTAACAGAGCTGAAGGGAGCCATCAAGAAGGCTAACTTGACCTTCACGGCTAAGTTCTTACGGTTGATTGTTCGCCACTGCCTTTCCCCCACGGCCTGTGATAATATAGTCACATGGGATCGTGCAGTTCTGATGGCGGCGATGATTGCTGGGTTTGAGGTTGACTTCGCTTGGCTTCTACAGGTAGTCATGCACGAGAGGGCTTTCAAGGACACAACTACTTTCCCTTTTCCGTGCATGATATTTTCCTTATGCCGGTCTGCAGGTGTGCCCATATGGCACATTAATCAGCTTAAGACTCCACTGGGCACTGTTGATATTTCCCTCATCAGGGATGAGGCCAATGATTTGGTTCCACGCAGAGGGCCCCGTCCAGAGTTGCCTCCACTTGGTGAAAATTTGGCTGATACGGTAGCACATGATCGCATGCCTACGTAGGTTGCTTCTGAAACAACTGACACTACCCCGGTCGAGTCTATTCCGGGTAGTAGCACTGCCCGGAGCTCCTCTCGCTCAACCCCTTTCCCTGCTCTGGTCCCTCTTGCTAGGGTCCAGAAACTAGAGGCACAGATGGCAACACTTCTGCATCACATCCAGCATTGGATGTAGAGGTCTATTGCTGAGGCAGAAGAGCGCTTGGAGAGTAAAATGGTCCAGCACACAGAGCGGAAGATCGCTGAGGTTCATCAGCGGTTTGACGCTTTTGAGTTGCGGGTGCTAGCCCGGCTAACCCCTCAGGTGGACGTGTGGACCCTCAGGCTACGGTCGAGAGTCTTCGAGCGGACATTGATATCATACTAGAGGCTAGGGAGCCTGAGTTTGAGGCCCCTTCTGCAGACCTACTGAGGACACAGTGATGGCGGCCTTGTTTGCCACTTCTGAGATTCCACCACCTCCCCCTCGAGATCATGCCAAGAGGCTTATGGGTCGAGAGGAGGATGAGGCTAGAGCATGGAAGAATGAGCGCCGTGAGATGGAGGCTGCGAGGAGAGCCTCGCTTGCTGATGAGAAGGCGCATCGGATCAGGGCTGTAGAGTCAGCTATTGGGGCATCTAGCTGCAGAGATGTGGCGATAGCGGGAGGAACTGCTGATAGTGCTGTTGCTGATGAGGACACTACAGAGGGTGTCTAGACTACAGAGGTAGTCGGTTCCGGGTAACCGGACCCACCAACTTGGTGATCGTCGGTGCTTTGCACCCCAGATTTGCTTCACCTACCCCTCTCGTATTTCAATTTTTTTATGCATTGGGGACAGTTGCATGTCTTTTTGTTGGGGGTGGGGTAAATGGAAAGTGAGTGCTAGGGTGAAGTCTGAGAAGCCAAATTCACTATCCTCTTTTGGGGTTTTCTTGCCTGTGTTCTTTTTCCCCAAGAGACTGATTGTTTTTATTGTTGAACCGACATGTCTATATCTTGTGTACATAGTTTAACTCTGCAGCATGTTTGCTAAAATGATATCCTGATGAAATGAAAATGATGCATTACTAGGCATAGCAATTGATAAATATGTGGCTCTAAGAATGATATAGAGATACACCACTGCATGACCCTAAGTCTAAAATTCGAACTAGGTGTCAGACAATCTGGTAGAGTAATGAGATGTAAAGTGAGTTTGAGGAATATTTTGAATGGTCCACTATTTGTGCTTAGCTAGAACTTGCCTGGTTAATCCTGCTAAAAGTAAATTGTAATAGACAATTAGGAAAGGATCATAGGCCCTTGTTCGATATAGCCTATTTTTAAATCTGAAGCATGATGGATAAAATGATATCCTGATTAAATGAAAATGATGAATGACTAGGCATAGTAATTGATAAATGTGTGGCTCTAAGCATGACATAGAGATACATACACCACTGCACGACCCTAAGTCTAAAATTCGAACTAGTTGTCTGATAATCTGGTAGAGTAATGTCAAGTGAGTGTGAGGAAGATTTGAAGAGTCCACTATTTGTACTGAGCTAGAACTTGCCTGGCCAGTCCTATTAAAGTAAGTTGTAAAAGACAATTAGGAAAGGATCATAGGCCCTTCTTCAATATAGCCCTTTTTTAGCCTAATTAAAAAACCAAATGAAATTAATCCTTCTTTGATCCAAATGATTTGAGCTTAAACTAGACCTTTCTTTTTCACCCCAACTGATCTTTTCTGGGATTAATGTGTTGGCCCTGGTCTCTCGTTGGACATGTGCACCTCAGCTTATACCAAAAGCATAAGTTGAGGGTGGCTAATGCAGTAAACAACTTTTTCATGGCCCTGACCCAACTTTGGGTATTGTTTACTATGACTTATGGCAAAGCCATGAGTTGAGGGTGGCTATTATGAGGAATGCTCTGGAAAGTGGGGTTGAAAGAACAAAGAGAGAGAAAGAACAAAAGTAAAGTGACTCAAGAACCAGTTTAAAAAAAAGTGAAATAAGAAAAAATAAAGAAATAAAAAAATACAATAAATACAAGCAAGAAAAGAAGAGAGTCACTTACACAAATGAAGAAAGAAGGGAAAATAGCAAGGTGAAAGAATATGAGAAATTGAGCGTAATAAAATAATAAAAAGTGGTATCTTTAGCAGATATGTCAAGGAGGAAAAAAAATCTCTAAAGTATACCTAAATACACCCTACCTGACCCTGAGCCTATGTTACACGCTAAGAAAGTCCTATCGTGATCCTAAGAGTTGTATAGCGAACTTAATGCAGTGAAAATAAGGGAAAACTTATGACAATATGTATGGATGAGTTGTGAATTTGTTTTGAGAGTGAGTGTTGAAAAGTAATCATTATACTCAAACTGAAATCATTGTGTGAAAAATCAGGATGTTGTTTTGAAGTGAGGACACTAGTTGCATTACCAGAAATATTAGCACCTCGGTGAGAAATTGAAGAGGATACGTATCAGTGCATGGTGAGTCTGTGTCATGGTATGATTCCACATAATTCAAGCCTAATAGTGATAACATGCATAAACATGATGAGACTAATCGGGATTGATAGCCAAATGATTGCGAAAGCTAAAACATGGATACTATTGTACAAAGATTTTTGTAGTGAGTCATAGTACGTCGCTTGAGGACAAACAACGAATTTATGTTGAGGGTGTTGATATACCGTGGTTTCACGGTATTTTAAATAATTTTTCCTTAAGTTTAGTGTGTGTCCAAAAGCTTTTTTGTATTGATTTTTATGTAAGTTTCCCTTTATTTGTAGGAAATCTGTCTAAAGATGAACACGGAAGTTTTTGAGCAAGAAATGCAGAAAAGTTACCACCTACGTAGTTTGTGACGGTCTGTAAGTGGCATCATATTGAAGCTGCTGAAGGAAGATGGAGAAGTCTTACCACGTGTGGGGTTACGAAGTGCTTGATGGACCATCGTAGCCATGACGGTCCGTCCTTCTGGTTTGTCGTGATGATCAGAGAAGTAGTCCTAGTACCCAAATTTCAAGAAGTTTAAGTGTTATGGAACGGAGACCCTCGATGGACCGTCGTGATTGAAACGGTCCGTCATACCTGTTCATCAAGGGTAATGAAGAAAGCAGTAGAAGGATTTTTAAAGTATAGGATGACGAAGGCCATGACGGCACGTCGTGACCACGACGGCCCGTCACAAGGTCCATCGACCAAGCCGCGTTTTGACAGATTTTCACCAATTAGAGTCCTTTTTTTATTAGGTTTTTGTTTTTTATAAATAGTTCAAAAAACCTCGTTTTTGGGGTTAGACATTCTTATAGTTAGACTCTCTTATAGCTAGATTCTCTTATGTTAGACTCTTTGTTAGTTAACTTATTGATTGTGTTATACTTTTGAAGAATCTTTAGTCCTCGATTAATTTAAGTAATTGAGACACTTTTTGTGGAATTGATTGTTGGTGCATTTGTTGATTAATCAAGTGAACTTCTGGATTTTATTCTTTCTCATTGAAGTAAGTGCATGAATTCTTATATTACATATATGAATATTGTGATTATGACTATGGGTAATTAAACTCCATAACTAGGGTTGTGGGAACCATAGGAAAATAATGAGGTAAAACCTAACTAAAATAACAATTCAAGAATAGTGTCCTGCATGTATTGATAATTCTTTCGTTTAGAAGTCTTTTTAAAGGATGACCAACGTTAGAACTCGCCTTAATGCTACTTGCCAGACCAAGGAGGTATATAATAGGAAAAGAATTATCAACATAGATTTAGTGTATACTATTTAATAGGCTAGTATTGATTGGTACGAGGTAATAACTTAGTCAAATATCGAATACAATGCTTAATATCAGGTAAAGATAAGGGTTAGTATAGCAACACACGTAGGCGGACATGGGTGCGAAGTTAAATTTTCTAGATGCCAGACCAAGGATTTAGAAATACATAACTTATCACTTTGCATGCAAGATACTAGGAAAAAATTGTTATAGTTAGAATTATCAAGTTAGAAACCTGTGGGGAACTCTTAAACCCTAGTTCATTTTATTAATTGATTAAACTCCAAGGTTTGATTCTTTTAGTTGGTTACTATAATTTAGTTAGTTATCTTTATTAATTTAGAAATAAACCCCCTTTTTTGTCTTTTGTTTTCTAAGGAAATAATTAACTAAATAATATTAATAATAGATTGAAGTTAAGTCTGAACTATTTTCCTTGTGGGAACGATTCCAACCTCATTAGTTGGGTTCTTTATTTGATATGACTTCTTTACTTCTTATTTGAGAAGTAAGTTTGAGCTCTATCATATTTCAAACCTATTCACTGAAGAACCTCCATCATATGATCTTGCTCTCTTAGCATCTTTACTCTTTCTCTTGGACCTTGCCTCCAAAACCTTCTTGCATGCCCCATAAGACGGGAAATATTCATGTTGTCATGTAGCATCGCTGAATAACACTCCTCTTGTAAGTCCTCCGACACCCCCGTCACAAAGAGACTCATTTGGTCTCTAGGATCGGAGACTAAAGAAGTAGCATATTTGGACAACTTAATGAATTCCAAATAGTACTCATGGACAATCCATCCTCCTTGGCGAAGGTTGATGAACTCCACCACTTTTTCCTCCCTCATCTCTCTAGGAAAGAACCAATCTAGAAAAGCCTCCTTAAAGATCTCCCAAGTCAGCGGACCACCCCTAAATGGCCTATTATCCCTCCATTGTACATACCAAGCTTGCGCCACATCCTTGAGTTGATATGTGGCCAACTCGACTTTCTCACTTGAGGACAACCCCATAGACAAAAGTATTTTAGATACTTCATCGATGAATTCTTGGGGGTCTTCATCAACCTTAGACCCGTATAAAGTAGGAGGGTTCATTTAAGTGAAGTCTATTAGATGGGAAGTCATAGTAGTGACTTGTTGATGACGACGGGGCATAACCTCCAGTTTTGCTTGATTAGTCATAGATTGGGCTTGAGTCGTGGCCACTTGTGCTTGAGTGGTGATAGCTTGGGACATTTGAAGAAGAGCGGTTCTTATATTCGCATCCCTTAAAGGAGGAGTATTGACCGGTGCTTGCTCCACATTAGCATTTTCTTCAAGTGGAGGAACTCCAGCATTGGCAATTTCCTCTTCAAGTCTTTGAGCCGCATTCCTTCGAGTGTTCATGCTTCCTAAAAGCACAACAATAGGATTGGATGCAAAATCACACCAAAAGTATACTCTAGTGCTCCTAAGATCAAATTTGAGAAGGGTGTTGGTTCTTAAAATGGTAAGCCTACTTGTGTTACTTGTGGGAAGAAGCATTATGGGTAGTGTCTTGTTGGTACTGAGAATTGCTTTGTTTGTGGTAAGGATGGACATAAAAAGTGGGATTGTCCTAATGTTTCATCTAAAAGGGGAGAAGTCAAGAAAGATCCTCCTAATGCTCCGAATGGTGGTGCTCCAAAGAGGATCACTTTTATGCTTTCCGAGCCAAAGGAAAAAAATCAGATGATGATGATGATGGTAAGTTATAGTTTTCTCTCTTTAGTTGTTATGGCTTCCTTATAAGTTGGGAGTATGGTTAGAGATAGAATATCATAGTGGCATGTTGCATTGTGTTTAGGAGTCTTGTTGAATTGAATTTCATTAATTCCTTACATTGTGCATTTTATAAAGTCATGTGTAAGTGGTAAAAAATGAGTTCATATGGTTTTGTATCTCATATTATCATGATTTTTTAAATAAATTGCTTGAGAATTGCATTTTTGAAAATATCAGCATGATAATATGTGGAGAAGGAAGTTCCTCCTATATGAAATGAAAAATGTGAGCCTTATTGCATGATGAGTTGTAGATGTTGTTCCAACATTCTTGTTGTGTTTTGAGTCTCTTTGTTATGTGGAGTTGATGTTCTTCCTATCTATGTTTACTGAACATGATGTGGTATGGTAATGATTTTCTAGTCTTTGAATCTTAACTCTCAAAAATGTTTAAAAAGGGGTTAAGTTTCATTCAAGGACGAATGTTGTCCAAGTGGGGGAGATTGTAACGTCCCTAAAATTGAGCTAGGTTGAACTAGATAATAATACTTGTTTCATGATGTTTGAAAGATATAAAATTGTTAATAATAGTGTCTATATGCAGCATATAATGTTTTGAAGTGTTTGGAGGTCAAACATTCAAGACGTCCGTAAACTAATCGAAGTTAAACTAGTGTGTCGTAGTGTTTTGTAGTGGAGTTGTGGAGGATTGTTTGAAGAAGAAGTTGTGTATAGATGATTCCTATACATAAACTGACATTTAAAGGTTCTAAGAGTATAAAAACGACGCCCCTTGGACCTGCATAAGGGTCCCCAGGGAGAACCCAAACCTGGCCAATGCTCGCTACAGCGCCAGCCAAGATGTGGCACTGGCTGCGCATCACGCAACTGGCACTGAATGGGAGAAAATCTAGCCCTGCGAAGCAGGGCTTTCACGAACCATTGTGTCTCAAAATTTTCAAGAACCATGATTTGAAAATGCCTCTACGACTCGGATTAAATTCGCTGTTTTGGTCGTGTCATTTTTAAGAAAATTTTGAATTGGTTAAACTATCCAATAAGTGCATGGGTCTTTTGGGTAATTTAGGAATTACTTATTGTCGGTTATTGAGTCTTTTTAATCCCCTAAACTCACATATCAATTCTAAACCCTGAACTCAAAACAAAACCTCTCAATTTATTTCTCCAAAAACTCCATTGGTGAAGGTTTGAAGCTAAAAGGAAGTAAAGAATTCCAAGCTTTTTCTCTGTCACATCCAGGTTTATCCCCTAGATATAATCGGCGTCATCGTCCTTTTTTAAGGACTAATACTAGACTCTTAGTCTAATGTCATTACATTGATAGGTTGAAAAATGTGTGAAAAATTTAAAACTTTCACTATAACTAATTGGAGGTGTACATAGAACTCTACATACACATAATATATAGTCGTATTGAGTATACATAGACCCTTCGTATAGGAAGGTTACATAGCCTTCTACTTTTCTTGCATATACATATATAATATAAAATAGTCTCAACGATTGTCTCATCTCATACTTTCTATAAAATTATGAAAATATGGTCATAACCCTTACATCAATCAAACAAGACCACATCTAGGTCATACAAAAGTATAGTATTCAATTGAAAAGGAAAGAAATGAAAGAGTATTTAAGTCCATAACAAGTCCGTAAGCTAGATAGTGGCATTGCCCTTGGAAGTTGAGGACCTACCCTACTTGGATGAAATGAAGAATCCAAGCGTTCAACAATATCGCCTTCAAAACTCTTCAATGACCGGAACCTAAAATGTTTGGGAAAAGGGAAGAAAATAGGGTTAGTACTCCACATATACTAAATATGAGACCTGATGCACATATATAAGCAAAACATGCTAAAAAGAAAATTTAGTCAAAACATGCCATTTTTACACTTTTAGGAACCTAATGCAAACGAAGAAAGTAATATCAATCAACCAAAAATGCTTACTAACTCAGCAAGTAATATGTATTCCAATATACTTGAAACCATGATTTACTACAACCCTATCATCAAGGAATAACATAACAAGAGTGAATAAGAGTCAATCATATTATAATAAGTAAGACAACTTCCCATGAGTCTTTCAAGTAAACAAGTGCAATGACCAAGAAAAGCCCCATAACCTTACTCAATCAACTATCCTTAACAAGAAAACCCTGACCAATGTCCTACTTTACCTAACATAACATTTAGATTTACACTTCGTCTAATTTTAATTTTATAACCCAAGGAATACTCATAGATAAACTAATCAATATATAGTATCAACAATGTACCAAGGTCATCATATATATATCATATATCATCATAACATAAACATATATAAGAACCTCCTCGTAAGACTCCCCTCAAGGCTAACTAGTTCAATGTTTAGGTAGAGTCCCATACTCTAATCTAGACTAAGCTAGACCACTTAGGTTATCCAAGTTAGAGTTCAAGTCCTTTAATTCGTTTTACCTTTTGGGAACATCTTGTCCTAATCAACATAGACCATATGAGCTAGTGTGGAATCCGGTGTCATAAAACCCTACATCGAAAGAAGGCGGACTACTTGCCACAGTAGTACCAAAACATGAAACATAGCAACTACGTGGATCCACTAGCTAGTATTCCTATGGGGGAAACATAGTTCAAGAACTAGGAGATATAGTTGGGACGCTCTTTATGCGACATGCATTATAGTATTCAATCTCATTATTAATGTAGTGTTCCTACCATCCCTATGTGGTAGGGACACCCCTCAATCTTGTTCACTCGATGCTATGTTAGAGTCCCTTTTTGAAATATCTTTAAGCCTTTAATCATCAATCATAGCTTAGTTTAGGTCATTGGGTCTACCCCTTATATAATCATTATCATCAATAGCTCAATAAGAATTGTATGAGTATGTCCTTTCATCACAATTCATATAATTGAGGTTAACAGATTAGCATTTCATAGCATATCATGACACATTGATAGTTTTCACCATCCTTATATAACATACACCTTAATCAACCTCACAACATAGTCAATACATTTCAATTCAACATCATACCACCCTATCATCCTAGTATATGGCATACTCCAATGTAACATCATGACTTAACCACAATTAATCACAATTGGAAGTAAAGATAGAGCTATAAGACTTACCAAGTCTTCCTTATAGTTCACCATTAAGGTCTTAGCATCAACCAATAACTCAACCTAACTAGGGGAGTAACATCATCACACAATGATAACCAATAAGATAACAAGGCCAATTGCATATCTATAAAACAATTCAACACTAGATCATAACTTAAGTCAAGATACTTAGGCTAATTTCACAATATATTTCACAACCTAAATCAGATCTCAAGAACTAGCATAATAGGCCTATAATTCATCTTAATTTATTCATAATATCACCATTGGATAGTAATCTAATCAATAACCAAGTCAATTGAATGACCACAATACAATATAGGTCAAGATCACAACCTAGGGTTATGGATTGAGGATCATGTTCTTCAATTTAGATAAAACCATAAAAAATTACAATAAACAAGTTGAATTACATGTTAATATATTCAATATAACCTAATGAAATCATCAACAACTCAATTCATAACATCAATTTCGTGATTGGATGAAACCCATAAGAAAACTCAACTTTTGAAATCCATTTTGAAGGAACCCTTTGAGGAAATAGTGTAAAAGGTGAATTCGATCCCATACCTTAAAGTTTGACAACAATTTGATGGTTAATTCGTCCCTTTCTATCCCCCAAATCCTTCTCCATTCTAGTCTTCAACGGTGAGTTCAAGTAGAGAGAGAAAAAACAGAGAAGGAAGAGAGTTTATGTTTTTGATTTACAATTAGTTTAATTGGGGTTGGGGATTTTATATGGGTTTTCAGTTAGTTAATTAGTCTCCGCTTAATCCCTAGCGAATCCGTAAACCACTTACTTTGTCAAATGACTTAACTCTAAAACGTGTAGGAAAATCACCTACTCACAAATGGAACCCCTCTAACGGGCCGTCTGTGAGTCTATGGATTCACCTCCTTCTCGTCCTGCAGTTTGTCGATGAGTTCAGAGACTGTGCAGGCGAGGGGCTTCCATGAATTGGCTAAATGTGGGACGACGGTGGCACCGACGCCCTGTTGATCCACATGGACCGTAGCTTGCACCTTTGCACTACGTTGATGAGTTCAGAGGCTGTGCGGGTGAAGGACCTTCTCAACCAGACTAAGTGTGGGACAACGGTGGCATAGACACCCCGTTGTTCCTTACACGGGATGTTGACTGCCTTGTCGATGCACAGTGCTTCAGGCGGTGTTGTCTCAACCTGTAGGGTCCTCCTCAAGGGCTCTTAGGTGGTTCTTGGGGAGTCTTACCTGGACGTTTTGATCATGGAACAACTTAAACACCTATTATATACCTTTCCACCAATTTTCGTACATTTTCGACTCCTAAAAGTTAGTCAAATAGGCTAAGGCACGCTAACACCCCTTTGAACCAACATCCATTCGTCGTGTACGTTCTTGGATGTTTTGGTTCTTACACTTTCTACATGACCTATGTTCATTTATAATGGACTTAAAAACAGTACTTAGTCCATATGAAACCTACGTTAGGCTTTACGACTCATCTTGAATTTTTAAGGAGTTACATTCTCTATCAATCTCGTGTGTTTTTCATCACATTTAGGTATGATGCTTCATCCTTGAATCCTAATCTATTCTAGGAGCCAATTCCAAATTGTTTCAAAGATGATTAAAAACTGAATTCTCCTATTTTCAACTTCTAGCATGGATTCTTGCATGAAACGATTGGAAACAGTGTTTTATGATATAATTGATATTAATTGAATGATTTTAGATTCAAGTTCCTATGAACCCATGCAAATCACAAGAAACACCTAATGTCTGTTGGAGTCAATGGTCTAGGACAATTTTTCACCGCCTCGGTTTTCCTTGGATCAACCTCAATTCCCTCACTAGAGATGATATGACCAGGAAATGCTACCGACCTCAACCAAAACTCACATTTGCTACACTTGGAAAATAACTGGTTCTCCTAAAGAACTTGTAACACCACTCTAAAATGGTTCATGTGATCACCCTCATTTTTTGAATATACCAAGATGTCTTCAATGAAGACAATGACAAATGAATCTAGTTAACTTCGAAACACTCTATCCATGAGATCCATAAACGCCGCCGGGGAATTTATAAGACCAAACGACATTACTAAGAGCTCATAATGACCATATTTAGTGTGAAAATGCCATATTTTGTATATCCTCACCTCTCACCCTAAGTTTGTGATACCGCTATCTCAAGTCAATCTTAGAAAAGTAGCTCGCCCCTTGAAGTTGATCAAACAAGTCGTCAATCTGAGGGGGAGGAAATTTGTTCTTGATAATGACTTTATTAAGTTGGCGCTAATCAATGCACATCCTAAGGGATCCATCCTTATTTTTCACAAACAAAACCGGAGCACCCCATGGATAAATACTAGGTCTAATAAAGTCTTTGTCTAGTAAATCCTTGGGTTGAGCTTTCAAATCTTTCAATCAGTCCGGAGCTATCCAATAAGGAGGAAGCGAAATAGGTTTTGTATCAGGAACACGTTGATACCAAAATCAATTTCCCGTTTGGGAGGAATACAGGGAAGGTCATTAGGAAATACCTCTGGAAATTCCCTTACTACGAGGACCGACTCAATGGGAGGAATTTCAGAGTCTAAATCTTGTACTCTTATTATATGGTATAAACAAACTTTAGAGATCATTTTGCATGCTTTCAAACAAGAGATGATACAACCTCTAGGAATAGAATTTCCCCCCTTCCACTCTCTAACGGGCTCATTTGGAAAGTTAAACTTCCCCACACTTGTTCCTCAATCTATATAGGCAAAGAAAGCATGAAACCAATCCATACCCAAAATCACATCAAAATCAAGCATATCTAGCTCTACTAGCTCAACATAAGAAACTCTATTGCGCAACATTAAGTAAAATTTCTATACACCCTTTTTGCAACAATTGACTGACCCACCAGGGTAGACACTATAAAAGGTTCATGGAAGATATTGGGTAAAATGTCAAACTTTTGAGATATTAGAGGCGTAGCAAATGATAGATTAGAATCGGGATCAAGTAAGGCATAAACATCAATAGAGAAGACTTTCAACAAACCGGTCACCACGTCGGGAGGAGTCTCTTCATCACCCATAGAGTAGAAAGCATAGAAGCGAGTCTTCTTAGGGAGACTCATTTGAACCACTTGCTTCAGATTTACCACTACCCTTATCTTGACCGTTCACATTAGGGAAATCCCTAACCTTGTGGCCACTCTTGCCACAACCAATGTGAATTCCCGTTCCAACTAGACATTCACAAAGATGACCCTTTCCACTTGGCACAAGTAGGCTTTTTGTTCGGTGAATTAGTACCCTTTCCCATTTTATGCTTAGGGTTAAATACCCTATCATGACTATCCTTAGGAAGCTTAGAAGGAACTTGATTATAAACCCTCTCCTTAAACCAAAGATTCTCTTGTATCTCAAGCCTTCCCTTTGAAGAACCTCCATCAAAAGATCTTGCCCTCTTTGCATGTCTACTTTTCCTCTTAGGCCTTTCCCTTATACATGTTGATCATGAACCATAAGACGAGAAATTTTCATTTTGTCATGTAGAATAGTTGAATGACACACCTCTAGCAAATCATCCAAGACCCCCGTCACAAACTGACTCATTACATCTCTAGGATCAGAAACAAAAGAAGGATCATATTTTGACAATTTAGTGAATTACAAGGAGTTTTCATGAAGACTCATACCTCCTTGGAGAAGGTTGATGAGCTTCACCACTTTATCTTCCTTCTTCTCCCTAGGAAAGAACCGATCAAGAAAAGCCTTCTTGAACGATTCCCAAGTCATCGATCCACCCCTTAACTGCATATTGATCCTCCAATGGACATACTGATCTTGAGCCGTATCCTTGAGTTGGAAAGTGGATAACTCAGCCTTCTCACTAGTAGAAAACCCATTGCATAGAGGATCTTATAAACCTCATCACTGAACACTTGGGGGTCTTCTTCAACCTTGGACTCATAGAAAGTAGGAGGATTCATCCTAGTGAATTCCCTTAGACGGGAGGCCATGGTAGCAACTTGTTGGTGTGTTCGGGGTACAACCTTCCGATTAGCTTCGGCCGTCATGGCTTGGGCTTGAGTCGTGGCGGCTTGATCTTAGGTATTAACAACTTGGGTCATTTGGAAGAGAGCTACCCTTATGTTCTCATCCGTCAAAAAGGAGTAGTCACCGGAGCTTGGTCATCATTATAAACTTTTTAAAGAGGAGGAACTTGATCACCACGGGAGGAAATTCCATATTGGCAATCTCTTCTTCAAGTCTTCGTGCTGCATTCCTTTGAGTATTCATTGCCTATAATCACAATAAGAGGTTTAGATGCAAAAGAGCATAGAGTTAACAGTCAAAAGTAATGATATTGGACTTCCAAGAAAGTGAGAGTTTCCTAAGCATCTCATATATTACTATTCATAAGTGTGGCGCACTTCACTGTTATGAATACTAATCTATATAAACGTGGTTGAGAAAGACATCAACTCAAAGATATTTCACCTCATGATCTTATACAAAGTTTGTCACATTCCGGAATATGCGGTAGACGTAACCGGCGTCAACTTCCTCTTTTAGGACTAAGACTAGCCTCTTAGATTACATCATTACATTTATAGGTCAAATTTAGCGGAAAATTTAAAACTTTTTATTACTTATACTCGAAGGGTTACATAGACTTTTACATACACATAGTATATATACATATCGAGTATAAATAGACCCTTCGTATAGGAAGATTACTTATTCATCTACTTCTATTGCACATAAGTATAAAAAATATAACATAGTCATAGTAGTCGTCTCATCTCATAACCATCTAATAAGAGTGTAAGAACTTGGGCATAACCCATTCATCAAAGTAAGAATGCCTCACATGGGCTATACAATGTTTCATAGTGAATGGAAAAGAAAGAAACTTAGAAGTCTAAAACTCAAAACAACTCCATTATCAAGATATTGGCATCTCCTTTAGAAAGTGAGGACCTATTCTACTTGGATGATCAAAAGATCCAAGCCTTCTTCAAGTAATCTTCAAAATCACTTCAACAACCGAAATCTAAAATGTTGGGGAAAGGAAGAAATGGGGTTAGTACACCTCTTGTACTAAGTATGACCGTATGCACACATACTTTAAAATCATGCTAAGAAAAGGGACATTTCATAAAGATATGCAATTTACTTTTAAAACACTTATGCATATTCAACAAGACCATACAAAATCACATAAGCATATTCATTAAACCATTGGCATGTACATCAAAAGAGAAACAACATCAAGTCTAGTCAAGTCAACATGCATAGCATATAATTGATTACATAGTCAAATAACTCTATCATCAAGTCATAATCGTAACCAACATGAATAAGAGTACATTTCAACATAAATAAAGCAAGACAATTACCCATCAACCCCTATCAAGTCAACAAGTGCAATGACCAAGGAAAGCCCCATATCCTTACTCAAACAAGTAACCTAACAAGTATCATGAATACTAATTCACATATAATAACATTTAAGAGTACATAACATCATACTTTAACATTATAAACCAACACATATTCATAAATGACACCAATCAACGTATAGTATCAAAAATATACAAGTTCGTCATATACATATCATGTATCATTTAGGCATATTCATACATAGTAACAACCTCCTAAAGTTTCCATCAAGGAACACTAGTGCAAGGCATAGGTAGAGTCCCATACCTGTACCTAGGCTAAGTCAACCTCTCAAGTCCCCTTAGTTAGTTTGTACTTCATTACTTCATTTTACTCTATGGAACACTTGCCTTAACCAACATAGACCAGAAGAGCTAAGTGTGGAATCCAGTGTTGTAAAACCTTACACCGAAGGAACGTGTTCTATCGACCAAAGTAAAACCAAACATAAACGTAGCTTTCTAGGTGGATCCATTGGATAGTCTTCCTATGGGGGAAACATAGTTCACTAAGAGATAGGTATAATCCATCTACATAACATATGGAAATTGGGGTCTCCTCTCATGGAATTACATTAGATGAGTATCCCTCATTGGGAGTCAACACCAAACGTGGAACTATAGGGTGGATCTTCCTCTATGGAAAGTCATCACCTCCCATTGTCAAGTTCACTCGGTGCTAAGCTAATGTCCCTTTTGAAATGTCTTTAATGTCTTTATTAGTCATCATAACTTATTGTAGGTCATAGGGTCTAACCCTTGTATAACATCATCAAAATCATAGCTCTATAAGAATTGTATGAGTATGGTCCTTTCATTACAATTCATATAGGTGAGGTTAGCACATTAACATTCTCATATCATGATAAGGAGCATTGGTAAATCATTCACCAACCTTATAACATTTACGTCTTAAGATAACACCTCACAAAATCATAGTCAAGACAATTCAATTCAACATCATACCATCCTATGAATCTTTATACAAGGGATATTCCAATACAATATCCTGACTTAATCACAATTAACCACAATTTGATGTAAAGGATAGCGATCAAAAGATTTACCAAGACTCCTTTATAATTCATCATCAAGATCGTACCATCAACCCTTAATTCAACCCAATTAGGGTAAAATTACCAATATGATAAAATGGAAGTATCACTACATCCCAATTAAATAATAGATCATAGCTTTGGACAGATACTTAGGTCAATTCACAACATACTTCATAACCTAGATCAACTTCTCAAGAACTAGCATGATAGGACTAAATTTAAACCTTATTCATTCATTATTAGTATAACAACATCATATATTAGTAATTCAACCAATAACCAAGTCAATTGACCCAATTCAGTATAATTCATTTCAAGATCATCATATAGGGTTAAGGGGAACAGGTCATCTTCTACAAACTAGACCAACCACTCAAGAAATAACATAATTGAACTAGAATACATGTTAACCTATCCATAATATTCAAAATAAATCATAAGAAAATAAATAAATAACATCACTTTCGTATTGGATGAAAACCCACTAGAAAACTCAACTTTGGAAATCAATTTGATGGAACCCTTTGAGGAAAGAGGTCGCAAAGGTGAATTAGATCCCGTAGCTTATTTTTTTATGAATATTGATGGATAAAACTTTGTTATTGAATCCCTAGAACCATACCAATCTTAATATTTAATGGAGTCTTCACTAGAGAGAGAAAGAAGAGAGAAGGAAGAGAGTTTTGGGTCTTGTGAGTTATGAGATTTTTTGTTAGTCTTAATTAGGTTAGGACTTTATATACGGTGTTAACTAAGTTAATTAGACCTTAATTAACCCATAATTTTCTTCCTAATGAAGTCCGCTAATTAAATTAAACAAGTCAAAATTTGCAGCAAAACACAAGCCCCATCGACGAGACCACGATCGACGAATCGTTGGTCTGTCGATGGCCTGTCCCCCCTTCCGTGCTGCACCTCTGTCAATGAGTTAAGGGAGTGAAAAAGATTCCCTTAAAGTATTTGGATATGTTTTGGTCGAATGATGGCATCAACGCCCCGTCGATCCACACACGGCTCATTGACTGTCTTCATGCATGCACACTGCCAAGGGAGTCTTTCACACCAAAATGAAAGTGTCCTCCTCAAAGGGTCCTTGGTTGGTCCATAGAAAGTCATACACTGATTTTTCGATCATGAATCAACTTAAACACATCTTAGACACCCTTCCACCAAATTTCATGAACTTTTGACTCCTAAAAGCAAGTCAAATAGGCAAAGACATGCTAGTACCTCCTTCAACTACTTTCTGGACTTCATGGACGTTCTTGGACGTTTTGGTTTCTAGAATTCATAAGTGACCTATATCCATTAAAATGGATACTAAAAAATTTTCTAAACCTTATGACACTTATACTAAGCTTTAGAACATGTGTTAGATTTTTGAAGTGTTATAGTAGGGAAAGTTCCAAAAACGGATTTGTTAAGGGTGATTTGATCTTTTCCTAAAGTCATTTATTAATTTCGTTTTGGTGTAATATGATGGGGTCAAAACAGATCTCATTCAGTTTATGCACTTAAAAAATATACTAGGGCTTTGAAAGAAATGAAAAAAGAGGAGAAGGAAGATGTAGAAGCAAGAACGCCAAGTTTTGGCTTCGTGGATTTCATCGGGAGTGATCCCTAACAAGGTATTTGAGATCATTCGGTGATGGGTTTTTTCAGCCATACTCCAACTTGATTTATTACAACAATTAGAGGTTAATTGAAAAGAAATATTGAAGCTTTTAATGAAACATTTGAATTTCTTGTTTATTGAATTATTGTTGATCGTTGTTAGTTGTAATCCATATTTTTGGACTTTTTTCGGATACAAATAATTGGGAAATAAATTAATTAGAGATCCTAAGTGTTTGGAGTGGAATCCATGGGAGTTTTGGCACGTTTAGAGTTGAAAAACGAAGAAGAAAGTTTGAAAACCCGTTGGAAAAATGTTGGGGCGCCGTTCCTCAGGACAAAGACTGTCCTTCAGGGTCTGATACGCCGCGCCTCTTAGAGCGCCTGATGACCGCCTCTGTTCGTCAGGCTTTGGCGGTCCGCGCCTCTCAGAGCGCCCCGACCTCCCTTGAGACCCCATTCTTTCCCTATCTTTTCGTACTATTTCATAAGTGATGTACCCCTCATTCCTAGTTGTTTCCAAAACTCTAAGGTACATCTAAACATCATGAAATCTTCCATGAACATGAGATCATGGTCCTTGAATCCATAATTCAATTCAAGAAAAGTAAAGATCAAAGTCAATGAAGGTAAAAGCCAATTCTAGAAGTTAAGAAGCGAGTCGAAGTAAAGTTATAAGTTTTCTAAAGTCTTTCACAAATGTTTTCACTTTGTTTTAAAGACTTAAAATCCAATTTAAGTAAATATAAAGAGTTGAGTTCATTTCTAAAAAGCTATAAGGAAACTAAGTATTTCCTAAGAATCAAGTTTCAAGTTAAGTAAACAGCAAAAATTGAGTTCATTTCTGAAAAAGATATAAGAGAACTAAGTATTCCATAGAGGTCTACAAATGTTTCACATTTGAGTAAAAAGGGGAACTAGAAGTTACAAGAGAATTTTGAACAAAGAGGGGAATATTGATTCCAAGAGGAGTTTCATAAAAGTAAATGGTTCAACAAATTATCTCAACCCAAAGACTAGTAAGTTTTTCTAAAAGTATGAGCTAAGTATGTTTTGGGACTAGTATTGAGAACCGATGTGGGGATGAGAGTTCATATTAAATCAAGTCTCCATTTAAACCATGTAGCCACCAAGGGAATTAATGGATCATACTTTCTAGACGGTCATGTAAGGAAAGCTAGTGCATCCACTAAGTTGAGTAGCAAGGTGTAAATATATATATATATATATATATATATATATATATCTTGTAAATACAGTTGTTCACCTCCTAACGACACTCCTTTGTACAAATTTTAGCTGATGCTTTTAGCTACTCAGCTCCACTATTATTCATAGGTAGAGTATGAGTTATTGTGCGCTATTCTTATTGTATGACGTTGGTGCTCTATTGAGCTTAAATATTTGTTCATGTGAAGGAATTGTATGTTTTTACTTGAACCTTTAATTGTCTATATTTTCCCTTAAAGATTATTATTTATGTCTACAAAAACAAGCACAAATATGAGGTGGCCTAAAGAAAAATATTTGGAAGATACCAATATGTTAAGGCATCCAGTTGATTCTACAGCTTCGAAAGAGTTTGATAAGACTCATACATGGTTTGCAAAAGAACCATGTAACATAAGACTTGGCCTCACAACTGATGGTTTTAATCCATTTGGTAACATGAGCACAACTTATAACATGTGGCCTGTCATTTTATTTCCTTATAAGATTCCTCCTTGGAAATTCTTTAAGGACCCATTTATGATGATGTCACTACTTATCCCTGGTCCTCAAGCACCTAGAAATGATATAAATGTTTAATTTCAACCTTTGATTGATGAAATAAAGGAGTTAAGGTGTAGAGACATTTGATGCATCTACGGGAATGTTCTTGTAGATGCATGTTACTGTTTTATGGACCATAAATGACTTTTCGGATTATGGTAAGTGTTTAACTTTCTTATTGATTCAAGTTCTCTTAATCATCTCCGGACATACCCCAGTCAGTATTCCTCAACTTACTTAGAACATTGCTCTTTATGTTTTCATTATTGATACATACACTAAACATTAACATAGAACAATCATCTCTTGTTGTTACTTTTTTTTTTTTACATCTTGCTGTCTTGAAATTTTTCTATTTATTTTTTGTTCTAAAATTGTACCATTCGTTTTTGCTGAAAAAAGAGCGAGTGTCTTGATAGTTGAAGATCATATTTCTATCAGATTAAATATTGTTGGTCCACACTTGTAACTTTAAATTGACATTCGTCTTACACATGTTTTTACCAGACATTTAGTGTCAATTTGTATGTTTAGTATACATTTTTGAATTAGGTAATTTTTCTTGATGGAGCACTAATGGATACATGGCATGTCCTACTTGCAATAAACATGCACCTTCACAAAAGATAAGAAGCAAAATTTGTTACATGAATCACCGTCAGTATCTTGAACCTAGCCACAAATGGAGAAGAAGCAAAAAGTTTAATGGGAAGATAGAAAAAAGATTAAAATCAAAAGAGCTCTCAGGAGATGATGTCTTAAAACAATTGGATTTACTTAGTACTTATATGCCAGGAAAATACTCAAATAATAAGAAAAGAAAACGCCTTCCTATAAAGTTGATTTGGGTGAAGAAAGTTTTTTTTAGTTATCACGCTGGAATGACATGAATTTACCGAATAATTTGGATGTTATGCACATAGAAAAGAACATTAATGAGAGTGTTGTAGGAACATTATGAATATTGATGTGAAATCTAAGGACATATATACATCAAGACAAGATGTTGAGGATATGGGCATAAGAAAAGAGCAATGGTTCCAACATGCTGACTCTAGTTATACGATGCCATTTCCTTGCTATAATATGTGAGATAATGAGAATAAACTATTCTGGGCATTTTTGAAATCTGTAAATTCCATGATAGTTATGCTTCAAATATCTCTAGTTGTGTAAGTGGAGATGGTGATAATATAACTAAACTCAATGTCATGACTATCATTTTTTGTTGATGCGATTGTTGCCTATAATTTTTCGTGAATATAGAAATAAAGGTGTTTCGTTAGCATTGATTGAGTTAGGTCATTTATTCAAACGGTTATGTTACAAGACGTTGAAACGGGGTGACAAAGAACAACTTGAAAAGGATATAGTGATTATATCATGTAAGATTGAGATGATCTTTCCACATGTTTTTTTATGCGATAGTACATTTAGTTGTGCATTTACCATTAGAGGCTATGAATGGGGGATCAGTACAATATCGTTGGATGTACAAAATTGACAGGTTTTTGTGCAACCATTAGTTTTATGTGCGAAACAAGGCACAACCAGAAGGTTCTACCCCAGAAGTCTATATTACTCATAAATGTTTAACATTTTCATTTATGTATCTTACTGACATTAAGTCCAGATTTAATCGTGATGATCGATGTTATGATGGATCTAGTTAGAGAGATGAAGATGTTCTAGACATATTTTCATAGAGTGTTAGCCCATTAAAAGGACTTTACGATGCAATAGTAAAGAAAGAATTTGATATAGCTCGATGGTATGTGTTGAATAATTGTGAAGAATTAGAACCTTTTCTAAATAAGTAAGTTTATTTATTTATATTCGTATTTTTTTATTTCACATCACGTCTGAATTGTTTATTTTCTTACATGCAGACAACATAATAATGAGTTGATAAAGCAAGGCGTTTAGAATACAAAAGAGAAACATAGAGAACAATCTCCTTAATGGTTCAAAAGAAAAGTAACTGAATTTTGAAGATGATAACTTTGTTTGTGCCTAAGTTTCAATCTTTTTCCATTACTAATTGAATGCAATGTTTTTTCATTGTAGATGATGCAATTGTATAATAAGGATAAAAAAATATCTCTCAAGAAATTATATCCTTTGGCAATAGAAACTGATTTGCGTGGAAGGAAAAGTCATGGTTATATTGTTAATGGTGTTTGGTACCATATTCAAAGTCGTGATGAATTAAATAAATGTCAAAATAGCGGCGTAATTGTTGAAGGCTATCATGAAAATGAGGTGATTGGTTTTATGGTATAATAATTAACGCCATTATGTTCGAGTGTGTTGATGACGATTGAGCTGTCCTATTTAAAATGCAAGTGGTTTGTCATTCACAAGAATACAGGGGTGCAGAGAGATAACAATTTCACGAGTGTTAATGTAAAGAAAATTTGGTTTGAACATGATTATATTGTACTAGCCACACAAGTGAAGCAGTTTTTTATTTTAACATAGATGATCGAAAATTAGGAGGGAATTGGCGAGTTGTGCAAATTTTCAAGATATACATTTATATGATGTCCAAGAGATTCAAAATTCTGATGTGGAAAGTGATGAATTGTGTTCTACTAATGATGAAGTCTATCAAGATGTTTCCATTGAAAGTAGTATGATTGACAGTGATAGTGAGGATGTGCCAAGCGTGTTACATATATGTGATGTTGATTCTACTATCTTAGATTTCAGTTTAGTAGAGATGGAGATTCAAATAGGACATGGAAATGACTACAATACAGAAGATTCAGATCAACATGATGACACTATGGTAGACTACATAAGTGATCATGAGAGAAATGAAGGTACTAAAAGTATTAATAACGATGAAGATAATGAGATAGATTATGACAACGACGAGAATGATTCGATGATGTAACCTTCCATTGATTGTGTAAAATGCAGCCCCATTTCTTCTCTTATATGTATTCTCTCCTTTTTAACTTCTTTATGCTTCTTATTTTTCGTCTTCTTTATCATCTTCCGATTCAGGCATGAAAAGTTGTCCAGCTCACTGGAAAGGGGCAAGTGAAGCAGGAAATGATTTTGAAAAGAATCACAACAAAAAAGAAAATTGTTGGTGTTGGAGTATTTTTCATATACAGTTAAATAGATAACTCAGAATGTTTCATTGGAAACGCAGTATTATTTATTGTATTTAGGAAATAATTTAAGCAATCTCATGTAGAGTTCATTGTGGTTAGAGGTTAGCATAGATGGTGTGCCGGTTGCTGGGAAAATTGTAATATGTGACAAGGGATTTAGTCCTCAAGTTCAAAATCAGTAAATAATAAAATATGTTCATTGTAGTAGTAGGAATGTTTGATATCCTGCATCAACTGGTGATGACGTGGCTGCAGATTGCCACATTCATCAAGCAGTATCTATTGGTAAAATTCAAGGAAGAGGCATTACACTTTTTCTCGAAATGTGATCTTCTCATGTGGTTGCTGCAATTTTATCCAGGGGATATATGTACTTGCAATCATACAAATATATATATTGTAATTTCTTTAATGGTTTGTACATCAGGTATTTCCATCGTCTAGCCTTTTCTCAATTTTCTTGTGTTCTTGTTTTTTGACGGGGGTTATTGATCTTCCTTCTATTCTTGCTCATGGTTGTTATACTCCAGTCAATGCTTGTTGCTTGTTGTTGAAGTCATAGCTGCTTGTTTCTTTCTTGACAATGGTTGCTGATTATTGCATTCTTGAACATGGTTGTTGGTTCTTGCATTCAATTCAATAGTTACAGGAGGTAGTTGCATTCTATGATATTTGACGTTTTAGCTGTTTTGTTTCTTTTTTTCATTCTTGAAAATAATTGTTGCTGGTTATTGCATTCTTGACATGGTTTCTAGTTCATTTTGTTCTTGTTGTTACTGCTAGTGTAGTAGTCGTACTTTAGTTTCAAAATACAATTGCTATTAGAATCTAAGCTTATATTACTTCCTGGAGCCACAGACATGCCTTTTAATTTTTTTAAACCAAAATATTCAAGTCACCTTTTTACTTACTTAAATTATCTATCAAGTCAAAATAGATTACACAAATCAAAATACGTGAAGTATAATAACTAGAGATCCTCATAGCTTAAAAGAGACATGAGAAACTATACTTCAAATTAATAATAAAAGAGTAGGATGTTTTTGAGAGAATCAAGAAGATCAAATTCATTTATCGATTAAAAAAATTAGTAGATCAACAAGAACTATTTTGTTGGTATAATAGTATTCTTTCACTGTACAAACCTCGATTTTATTTCTCGATGATATAATCTGGTGACGAATTTTGTTGTCTCTAAATTGGTAACTGATTAAAGACAATAAAGTAAATGTCACTAATTATGGATAACATTAGCGACAAGAATTAAGGTCACAAATAAATATATTTTTGGTCGCTAAAACATATTATGTTTGACTACAAATGCTAGCTTCTCACTATTGTTAAAACATCTTATTTGTGACGAAACTTTTTCATTCCCAAAACAGAACTAATTTAAGGACAAAATATAGTTTTTCACAACTTAGAAACATTATTCAAGATTAAAAGAATGTTTCACAAGTAACTTAAAGTTCATTCTTAATGACACTTGCCAAATAACGCCAAATTATTTTTTGGTGGAAAATTTTAAACGATAAAATGTTACCACAAACTTTTTTGATTCATCACTAACAGTGTGGGCTCATATATTTAGAGAAAAAAAATCTCATTTTATCACAAAAATGAACAAATAGTGAAGAACTTTATAGTGTAGTTAATAATTTCGTATTTGAATATCATTTTTGTTGTAGTGGTAGGATGTCCAAAATAGGAAAAAAGAGGTAGAAAATTCTTATATAATGTTAAGGAGGGTAGAAATTATCTAACAGTACCAAAGTATATCAGACCCGACCCTAAGCCTACGTTACAAGACAAGAAAGTCCTATAGTGATCATGGAACCTAGTTTGGAGAGTCTAAGAAATGAAAATAAGGGCAAGCCTATGGTATTGAGCACTAAGTGTAAATTGAACTTACTTTTGAAAGTGTTAGTTTTGAATGAACCATTGTATCCAATAAATCATATTTAGTGTGTGAAAAAGGGAGTTCGTTTGAAGTAAGGGCAATGATGACATTTTTGGAAAGTTGGTACTTTGGTGATAGTGAAACAATGTACATTGTGCATCAAGTGGTAAATCATTATCATATTTTTGTCCGCACAAATTATCTTGTGGAGTCCATGAGAAAATATTTGCACATAAAAAGAGTGTCGGGATAGAAAGCCATATGATTGCTTGTGCTTGAAGTACTTGCCTCTATAGAAATGTTGTTTAGAGTCGTAGTGTGTCGCTTTAAGACAAACAACGATTTTAGGTTGATGGTTTTGATGTACTGTGAGTTTACAATAATTTTAATACATTTCACATAAGAGTTATGTGCCTATAGAGCCATTTTGCATTGGTTTTATGTGCTTTTCTTATGCTTGCAGGAAATAAGTTTAGGCGTAGATAATCGAAGACGTAGTTGAGAGAAGTGCAGAAAAGGACATCTACGGAGGAAACCTACGACCATAGGTCAAGTTATACCCCGTAGATAATGATTGTTGATGGGTAGGCCAGGCATTGCTGAAGATCAAGGAAGTCTTTACTAAGTGTGTAATCATGGAAGTGACTTACGGGCCGTAGATTGATCTACCCGAGTCTACTCCATGGACGTGGCCGACACTAAAAGACCATTGCTGGTCCCCAAGTGAACCCTCATCCTTGATACCTACAAGCAGAAAACTTACTTAAGCATACAAAGCTTAAAATCTGAAAATAAAATTAAACAAACTCAAACTTTACAAAACTTTAACTCAAATGAACAACATTGAATAAAAATAATATATTCAGCTAGCCATAAAATAGACAACTTTAGCCTTTAAAAAATTTAACAAAATAAATGATTAATACAGACTGCTCAACTATACTGACTATCTATGAAGCCTTTAACTGATAAAGATGGATGTCGAGAAAGACCCACGACATCCTGACTAAATTAAAAAGTAAATTAGATCCTCTGAAATCAAGGAGGCTCACCATAGCTAACTCGAACTCTCAGATGAATCAACTAACCTCCTATTGAATATCCTGAATACCTGTCTTTGCATCACGGGAAGATGCAGCCCAATTGGCTCAGTACGTGGAATATACGAGCATGTAAGGGATTATCTTAAGCATAAAACATAGGCTGGAACTTCATAAAAAGGAAACATACTTACCTCTTTTCAATTCAACTCAAGTCAAGATTAAGATACTCAAGTCAAAGATTTGATACTCAACTTCAAAGATATGATACTCGACTCAATGAAGAACAGTAAGATACTCAACCTAAGGTACTCAACTCAAAATACTCCATTCTTGATATTTAACTGAACTCATTTCGATCTAAAATAGTTTAAAACAAGTGCAGTATAAAGAAAAGTTGTTTAAAAACATGATGTCAACTAAGTGTATATAACAAGGATACAACATAACTCTGAAATATATATGAAAATATAATAACTTGTGTGGGAGTTTTTCTAAAGGACAACCATCACTTACGAGATATAGTGATGACACAACACTTCACCCCACGCTGCCAAGAACCATCGTATATGTTGCCAACAATATAGGACCTAACTTAACATAGTGGATCCACTATACTATTGTCAAAATGATTCATCTAAAAAGTGTGACTCTTTTCTACCCATGGTGGCTACATGATTTTATGGAGATGTGAGTTTTCTAAACTCATGCTCTAACCCAATTTGGTGCTCAATACTACTCCCAAAATATACTATCTCTTATGTTCTAAAAACATACTACCTCTGTGATTTGAGTTTAATTCTAAAAAACTTAGCTCAAAGGCTATTTTAAAAATCTCAGTTTCTTCTCTTGCTTTATTTATAAATATATTAGTCTTTTCTAAAAACTAGCCCGAAAGCTCTTCGGAAATCTCAATTTCCGTTCTTATCTAAATATAAAAACATTTTAATCTCTTTGGGAATACTTAGTCCCCATATACTTCTTTGAAAAACTGGCTTCAATCTTTACTCTATACTCAACTTGAAACTTTTAATCTTAAATCAATACTTAGGGATTACTTAGTTCCCTTATATTTCTCGAAGGAAAGACTTCAACTTTTACTCTTTACTTTAACTCAAAACTTGAGCCTTAAAACAAAGTTAAAACGTTTAAATTTGACTCTTAAAAACATTAAAAACATTACTATGACTTGTTTCTTAACTTCTAACTTGACTCTTAACTTTCCTTGAATTAAAGTATGGATTCAAGGTTCATGATCTAATGTTTATGTATGATTTCATTATTTTTCAACTTGGATGGTTAATACATAATTATGAGCATGAACTACTCAACTCAAAAACTCGAAGGTACTCCTCATCTCAGACTGTTCGACTTATAGGGTTCATGCGAAATTATGGGCATGAACAATTAAACTTGTAATACTCTGCAAGTCTAAGACGTGTTGTAGATCCTAACATGACTGATTAAAGGTTTTGATATTATTTTAAGGACCAAAATAATGTATATAGATCATTTAAGAAGTTTAGAAACCAAAACATTAAGCAACATCTATGACGTCCAAAAATTAGTTCAACGAGGTGCTAGTGTGACTTAGCATATTTGACAACGTTTTAGGAGTCGGAAAATGATGAATTTTGTGGAAGGGTGTATAACATGTACTAGAGTTTGTTAATAGTCAAAACGTCCCGGTACGACTCCCCAAGTACCAACCAAGGGCCCTTCAGGAGGGCACTTCTATTTAGTGGCAAAAGTTGCCAAGAGGCAGTGTCCACAAATTGAACCAGTCGATGAATTGTGGTCCAATCAACGGGATATTCATAGAATTCGTCAATGGACACATAGTGAATTTGTCCAAGGGTTAATTTTGTACAGTCTCAGTCACAAACGATGGACCAACAGGACGGTTGGTCCCTTGGCCGTCGTTTGACAAACGGACCGTCTGTCGTGGTCTCGTCTGTGATGGAACTGTCTTGCTGCACATTTTTAGTTTTGATAAATTAATTAATTAGGGGGTTAGTTAATTACTTATGGGTTAAGGAGGTCTAATTAAGTTAATTAAAAACCATGTAAAGAGTGTAATCTAATTAAGCTAACCTAAGCCCTTATAATTCCCAAACCCAAATTAGCTCTTCCTTATCTTTTATCTCTCTCCCAAAGAAACCCCATTGAACACAAAGCTAGAGGTGGGTTATAGGTCTGAAAAACTCCAAGTTTCGCCATCAATATTCATCAATCATCAGGGTATGGGATTCCTTTCACCTTTGGGACTTGTTTCCCCAAAAGGTTCCATCAAATTGTTTCCAAAAGTATGAAATTCAAGTGGGTCTTCATCCAATACGAAATTGATCTTGTGAATTTATTTGATTATGATTTATTTTTGATATTATGAATATATTAACATGTATTATGACTCAATTATTTTATTTCTTGATTAATTGGTCTAGTTTGTAGAAGATGACCTTTACCCGTTAACACTAGGTTGTGATATTGAATTGAACTATCTAGTAATGATGTAATTGGCGTTGGTTAATCTGTCAATTACTATACTATAATGTCATTGTACCAATTTATGAATAGATTGAGATGAATTGTAGTCCTACCATGCTAGTTATAGAGTAATTGACCTTGATGATGAAGTAGACTATGAACTTGATCTAAGTCTCTGATTCTAGGCTATGAACTAGTGATGGATTTTGTATATTGATTCAATTGGTCCTTTCATTATGTTGGTTATATGATGCTATTCTATTATTTTTGGGTTAAGTTGGTGGTTTATTGTAAGATATTGATGATGGCATTGTGAAGAGGATTGAGTAAGTCTTGTGATCTCTATTTGTTACTTCTATTATGGTTACTTGTGCTTAAGTAATAATGTTGTATTGAAGTAGACCTTATATTAATATTGATAGGGTTGGTATGATGTTGAATTGAAATTTCTTGAAATATAGATCGTGAGTTGTTGGCTAAGATGTAAATGTTATAAGTATGGTGATAACTTGCCAATGTGCCTTATGATGATAAAAATTGTAATGAAATGACAATACTCATGGAATTCTTATTGAGCTATGATGATGATTATTATAAAAGGGATATACCCTATGACCTAAGATTAAACTATGATGATTAATAAAGACATTATAGATATTTCAAAAGGGACTGCAGCTTAACAAAGAGTGAACTAGTGTGAGGAGTGTCCCTTCTCACATAGGGAACGTAGGATCACTAATGTACTCATGATATTGGAAGATATAATGCATGTAGCATAAAGAGGGTCCCAACTATATATCCTAGTTCTTGAACTATGGTGCCCCCATAGGAATACTATCTAGTGGATCCACGTAGATGCTATGTTCTTGTTTTGGTAATACCTTGGCAAGTATGGTTCTATGGTACTTAATTACTTAATTCCACATTAGCTCATGTGGTCTATGTAAGTTAAGGCAAGATGTTCCCAAAGGAAAAATGAACAAAAGGAATGAACTCTAACTAGGATGACCTAAGGGTTTAGCCTAGTCTAGGTAGGAGTATGCTACTCTACCTAAACAGTCCACTAGTTAGACTTGAGGGAAGTCTTAGGAGGATGTTCTTATATATGTATATGCTTATAATGGTACATGGTATGTATATGAATATCTTACACATTGACGATACTATATGATGATAGGTCTCACTTATAAACATGTGTTTGGTCTCCATGGTAAAGTATGATGATATGTGTTCTTAATGCTATACTATGTGAAGTTGGACAATGGTTATGGTTCTTGTTGGGTTTACTTGATTGAGTAAGGTTAGGGGGCTTTTCTTAATCATTCCAGTTGTTGACTTAATGAGGGTTCATTAGTAATTGTATTGCTTTGGTTATGATGTATTGAAATCGTATCCACACTTATTGATATTATAACTTGATAATAGAGGTCTCTTGATTATGTGTTAAATTATGTAATATGCATATTGTCTTGAATAGACTTTGTATTGTTGGTCTTATGTTGTACATGCTCTTGAATTAATGAATATGTCTTATTGATTGCTATGGTATTCTTGAATGTGCGTAAGGTATTTAAAAGTAAATTGCATGCTTTAATGAAATGTCCTTTTCTAGCATGATTTTTATGATGCATGTGCATATGGTCTCAGAATTAGTACAAGTGGTGTACTAACCCCATTTTCTCCCCTCTTTCCAAACATTTTAGGTTCCGATCATTGAAGGGATTTTGATACGACTTTGAAGGAAGACTTGGAATTCTCACTCATCCAAGTTTGGTAGGTCCTCACTTTCCGAGGCAATGCCACTTATCAAGCTTATGATGTTGTTCTAGTTATAAGACTTCTAGTTCTTTCCTTTTCATTTGAGTACTAAACATTGTATGGACTATATATGGATTTATTATGTTAATCTATGCGATATGCCCAATTGATATACTCTTATTTTAGATGGTTATGAGATGAGACAATTTGTATAAGATTATGTTAAGTATCTTATATGTCTATGTGCAACAAAATTAGAAGACTATGTAATGTTCTTATATGAAGGGTCTATGTATACTCGATATGACTATATTATGTGTATGCGAGAGTTCTATGCAAACCTCAAGATAGATATATAGAAGTTGTAAATTTCCAAAATTTTAACCTATGAATGTAATTATGTAAGCTAACAGGCTAGTCTTAGTTCTCAAAGAGGATAGCGACACTGGTTACGTCTAGGTGGTTCTCCCTGGATGTGACAAACTTGGTATCAGAGCATGAGGTTGAATATCTTTAGAGTCGATGTCTCACGTAACCACGTCTACCTAGATTCTTATTAATAATTGTGAAGCACGCCACGTTTATGAATAGGAAACTCTCCTTTTCTTGGAAATCCAATATCGTGCCTCTAGAGTCTTGGATCTATGTGCTCTTAGCATATTGTTATTATAGGTAATGAATACTCGAAGAACAGCATGCTCGAAGAATTGATGATAAGATTCTCAATGCGGAAGTTCCTCCCCAAGGCAATCAAGTCCCTCATCTTGAAGAAGTTTCTAATGATGACCAAGCTCTGTTCAATCTGCCTCCTTTGACAGATGGTTACATAAGGGATGCCTTTATCCAAATGGCCCAAGGTATTACTACTCCAGCACAAACCGTCACTACTCATGCTTAAGCCATGGAAACCTAAGCTAATCGGTAGGTTGAACCATGAGCAAACCAACATGTTAGAACCATGGCCTCCCGTTTAGGGTATTTCACAAGGAGGAATCCCCTACACTCTATGGGTCCAAAGTTGAGGAAGATCACCAAGAGTTCATTGATGTGATAATATATTCTATGCTGTGAGGTTGGGTACTAGTGAGAAGGCCGAGTTAGACACTTATCAACGCAAAGATGTGGCCCAAACTTGGTATGTCCAATGAAGAGACAATAGGCCCTTAAAAGGTGGACCGGTGACTTGGGAGATTTTCAAGAAGGGTTTTCTTGATAGGTTCTTTCCTAGGGAGAAGAGGGAATCCAAAGTAATGGAATTCATCAACCATTGTCAAGGAGGTATAAGTGTACTTGAATACTCTTTGAAATTGACTAAGTTGTCAGAGTATGCTCATTGTTTGGTTTCTGATCATCGAGATGGAATTACCTACTTTGTGACGGGAGTGTTGAATGACTTGAAGGAAGAATGTCATTAGTCTATTCTACATGACAATATGAATATTTATCATCTCAAGGTTCATGCTCAACAGGTGGAAGAGACAAGGGCTAAGCAAAAGAGTAGATATGCCAAGAGGTCAAGGTCATTTGATGGTGGTTCTTCAAAGGATATGCTTGATATCCAATACAAGCCTATATTCAAGATGAGTTCTTGTAATCAATTCCTACCATATTTCTCAAGGCTCGTGATGATTGTGTGTCTAAGCCTATGTCTCAAAAGGAAAGATAATCTAGATCACCAAAGAAGAATCCAACTTGTGGAAAGTGTTATGGTGATTGCCTTGTTGGGTATGGCAAGATCGAAGGTTAGGGATTGCCCGAATTTGAAGGGGAAAGAAAAAGGTAGAGGTCAAGCTAGTAATTCTAAAGTGGATCATCCAAAGAAGAGTAGCTTTTATGCACTCTGCTTTATTGTAAACAAGAGATTTCTCGCGACATGGTGACCGGTATGTTACAAGTCTTATCTATTGATGTATATGCTTTACTTAATTCGGGTGCTATACTTTTTTTTGTTACTCCCTTGATATCTATGAAGTTTCATATTTTGCATGATATTCTAAATGAACCTTTCATGGTAACTACCCCGGTAGGTGAATTAGTGTTTACAAAGAGGGTATATAGAAATTGTCCTATAATGTTGCCCAATAGAGTTACTCATGTTGAATTAGTAGAACATGATATGGTCGAGTTCAATGTCATTTTGGGTATGGATTGGTTGCATGATAGTTTTTCCATTGATTGTAGAACTAGAATTGTCAAGTTCAATTTTCTAAATGAACTCATTTTAGAGTGGAACGGGGAAATTCTTTTCCTAGAGGTTTTATCATACGTTGTCTTATGGTTTGTAAAATGATCACAAAATGGTGTCTATATCACATTGTTAGAGTCAAAGATTTAGACTCCGAAAATCCTCCCACTGAGTTAGTCCCCATAGTAAGGGAATTTCCAAAGGTTTTTCCTAATGATATTTTTGGAATCCCACCCGAACGGGAAATTTATTTTGGTATTGACTTGCTATCGGATACCAACCCCATTTCAATTCCTCCTTATCGGATGGCTCCGGCCGAATTGAATGAGTTGATGGCTCAACTTAAAGATTTACTAGACAAAGGCTTCATTAGACCTAGTATTTATCCATGGGGTTCTCCGGTTTTGTATGTGAAGAAGAAGGATGGTTCCCTTAGAATGTGCATTGATTATAGCAAACTCAATAAAGTCACTATTAAGAACAAGTACCTCTCCCTCGGATTGACAACTTGTTTGATTAACTCCAAGGGCAAGCTACTTTTATAAGATTTACTTGAGATCAGGGTATCACCAACTTAGGGTGAGAGGTGAGGATATACCGAAAATGGCATTTCAAACTAGATATGATCACTATGAGAAGGTCCTTTGGTCTCACTAATGCCCCATTGGCGTTTATGGATCTCATGGATAGGGTGTTTCAAAGCTACCTAGATTATTTTTAATTATCTTCATTGACGAAATCTTCGTATATTCAAAAAATGAGGGTGAACACATAGACCATTTAAGGGTGGCATTACAAGTTCCTAAGGATAACCAATTATTTGCAAAGTATAGCAAATGTGATTTTTGGTTCAGGTTGTGGAGTTTATTGGTCATATCATCTCTAGTGAGGGAGTTGAGGTTGATCCAAGGAAAACCGGAGAGGTCAAGAATTGGCCTAGACCATTGACTCAAACCGACATTAGGAGTTTCTTGGGTCTACCAGGTTACTATAGAAGGTTTGTAGATGGTTTTGCGTCCATTACATCTCTCTTCATTACTTTGACCCAAAAGAGTATGAAATTTGAGTGGTCGGAAGCATGTGAGAAAATCTTCCAAATCTTGAAAGATAGGCTTACCACCGCTCAAGTGTTGACTTTATCGGAGGGTACCAAGGGTTTCGTTGTATATTGTAATGCATCCCGAGAGGGTTTAGGGTGTGTGCTTATGCAGAAACAGAAAATAATAGCCTATGCCTCTAAACAACTTAAGGTTCATGAGAGGAACTATCCAACTCATGATCTTGAGTTAGCGGCCATGGTATTTGAATTGAAAATATGTAGGCATTACTTGTATGGTGTCCTATGGATGTGTATACCGACCACAACAGTCTTTAATATGTATTTACTAAAAAGGATTTGAATCTCCGACAAAGAAGGTGGTTGGAATTGTTGAAAGATTACGACATGAGTGTTCTCTACCACCCCGGCAAGGCCAATGTGGTTTCGGCTGCTCTAAGTATTATGACCATGGGTAGGGTTTCCCATGTAGAGGAGGCAAAGAAAGACCTAATTAAAGATGTTCATAGGTTGTCTAGATTGGGTGTTACATTGGTAGATTCTCCGAATGGTGTTTTTATGGTCATTATAACTCCGAGTAATCTTTGGTGGTTGAGGTGAACTCTAAACAACACCTTGATCAACCATTGTTGGAGTTGAACGAATTGGTTCTTGGTAAGCTTAATGAGTCATTCTCCATAGAGGGGATGGTTTCTTGAGGCATCAAGAAAGGTTGTGTGTTCCCAATGTAGATGATCTTAGGAACCGGAGTATTTAGGAAGCTCATGGGTCCCATTACTCCATTTATCCGGGTTCTACAAAGATGTACCATGACCTTAGAGAAGTGTTTTGATAGGAAGTCATGAAGAAAGAGATAGCGGAATTTGTTGCAAAGTGTAAAAATTGCCAACAAGTGATAGTCGAACACATAAAGTTGGGTGGTTTACTTCAAGAAATCCAAGTCCCTACTTGGAATTGGGAAGACATCAATATTGATTTTTTGGTAGGTTTTCCTCGGATGCAAAAGCAATATGACTCCATATGGGTGTTTGTGGATAGGTAGACCAAATACGCTCACTTAATCATGTCAAGTCTACTTACTCGGCGGAGGATTACGCAAAGATCTTCATAGATGAGATTTTGTGTCCCCATGGTATTCTATTATCCATCATATCAGATAGGGATGCACAATTAACATATTAGGTTTGGAGGTCATTTTAAAAAGGGTTGGGCACCAAGGTGAAGTTAAGCACTGCTTTTCATCCCCAAATGGATGGTTAAGCGGAGCGTACTATTCAAACCCTTGATGATATGTTACGACCCAAAGTACCCCTTAGGCGTAACCGGCTTCGTCTTCCTCTACGAGAACTAAGACAAGCCCTTAGCGTTTGTCTTAGCACATCATGGGTAAGAAAATATGGGAAAATCGAAAACTTTTTCTTATATAACAAGGTGGTACCCATAGACCTCTACATAGGAAGCATACATAGGCTTCTCTCATAAACAACATACAACATATACGAATTTGTCTCCCATAAAACCATCTATAAAATTAATCAAAATAGTTTAGGCATAGCCATTAGTCTATTACAATATGACATATACGCTAAAATGAAGTCTCAACATGAGAACAGAATAATTGTTTCAGACATAGACAAAACTAATAATGCTTAACGAGTAACTCTATCCTCGAAACTCATGAGGACTCAACAATCGACTTAGAAAGAGCCAAGTCTTCTTCCTGAATGACAACGAATCTCCTCAATGCCCCGAACCTAAAATCTTTGGGAAAAAGAGAGAAAATATGGGTTAGTACAAACCACATGTACTAAGTATGGCTCCTATGCACAAAACCATCAATGCAAGAGAAAAGGACAATTCGTTCAAAGTCATGCTTTTCATAAATTTAACTGAACATATATATATATATATATATATATATATATA